>NC_088421.1:53790751-53830751 GCF_034236695.1 Oncorhynchus nerka | reverse complement strand
CTCTCTCTCCCCATCTCTCTCTCTCCCTCCATCTCCCCCTCTCTCTCTCTCTCCCCATCTCCATCTCTCTCTCTCCATCTCCCCCCGTCTCCTCTCCTCCATCTCTCTCTCTCTCCCCATCTCTCTCTCTCCCTCATCTCTCCTCTCTCCCCATCTCTCTCTCTCCCTCCCCCCATCTCTCTCCTTCTAGAACTGGGATCAGATGTCTGGTCAGTCTCTTCCTTCATCTCTGCTCTCCTCTAATCAGAGGAAAGACTTCATGGAGGTGAGACCCTACCACACCCTACCACACACACCCTACCACACCCTACCACACACACCCTACCACACCCTACCACACACACCCTACCACCCACACCCTACCACACACACCCTACCACACACACCCTACCACACCACACACACACCCTACCACGCCCTGCCACACCACACCCACACCCTACCACACTACACACACACCCTACCACACACACCCTACCACACCCTACCACACACACACCCTGCCACACCCTACCACACCCTGCCACACCCTACCACACTACACACACACCCTACCACACCACACACACACCCTACCACACCACACACACACTCTACCACACCACACACACACCCTACCACACCACACACACACCCTACCACACCCTACAACACACACACATACACCCTACCACACCCTACCACGCCCTACCACACCACACACACCCTACCACACCACACACACACACCCTACCACACACACACATACATCCTACCACACCCTACCACACCACACACACACCCTACCAAACCACACACACACCACACACACACCCTACCACACACACACCCTACCACACACACACATACACCCTACCACACCCTACCACACACACCACACCACCCTACCACACCCACCACACACACCCTACCACACCCTACCACACACACCATACACCCTACCACACCCTACCACACACATACATACACCCTACCACACCCTACTCACACATACATACACCCTACCACACCACACACCACCCTACCACACGCTACCACACACACCTACCACACGCTACCACACACACATACACCCACCACCCACTACACACCCTACCACACCACACTACACACCCTACCACACCACACCACCTACCACACCCTACCACACCACACTACACACCCTACCACACCACACACACACCCTACCACACCACTACACACTACCCTACACACCCTACCACACCACACACACACCCTACCAAACCACACACTACCACACTACACACACACCCTACCACACCACACACACACACCCTACCAAACCACACACACACACCCTACCACACACACACACCCTACACCACACACCCTACCACACCCTACACCCTCTACCACACCACACACACCCTACCACACCACACACACCCTACCACACACACACACCCTACCACACCACACACACACCCTACCACACCACACACACACACCTACCACACCACACACACACCCCAACACACACCCTACCACACCACCACACACACACCCTACCACACCACACACACACCCCACCACACCCCACCCCACACACACCCTACCACACCACCAAACCCTACCACACCCACACACCACACACACCCTACCACACCCAAACACACCCTACCACACACACCCCCAAACACACCCTACCCACCACACACACCCTACCACACCACACCCCAAACACACCCTACCCCCACACACACACCCTGCCACACCCTACCACACCCTCCCACACCCCCACACACACCCTACCCCACACACACCCTGCCACACCCTACCCCCACACACACCCCCTGCCACATCCTACCCCACACACACCCTGCCACACCCTACCCCCACACCACACCCCCAAACACACCCCACCCCCACACATCCTACCACACACCCCCCACACCCTACCCCCACACACACCCTACCCCACCACACTACACACACACCCTACCCACCACACACACACACCCTACCACACCACACACACACCCTACCACGCCCTGCCACACCACACACACACCCTACCACACTACACACACACCCTACCACACCCTACCACACACACCCTACCACACACACCCTACCACACCCTACCTACCACACCCTACCACACACACACCCTGCCACACCCTACCACACCCTACCACACTACACACACACCCTACCACACCACACACACACCCTACCACACCACACACACATCCTACCACACTCTACCACACCACACACACACCCTACCACACCACACACACACCCTACCACACCCTACCACACACACACATACACCCTACCACACCCTACTACCACCACACACACACCACCCACACACCCTACCACACACACACCCTACCACACACACACATACACCCTACCACACCACACACACACACACACCACACACACACCCTACCACACACACATACACCCTACCACGCCCTATCACACACACCCTACCACACCCTACCACACACACACATACACCCTACCACACCCTACCACACACACATACACCCTACCACACCCTACCACACCACACCCACACCCTACCACACACACACCACACACACACCCTACCACACACACACATACACCCTACCACACCCTACCACACCACACTACACACCCTACCACACCACATTACACACCCTACCACACCACACTACACACCCTACCACACCACACACACACCCTACCACACCCCACACACACCTACCACGGCCTACCACACCACACACACACCCTACCACACCCTACACACACACACACACCCTACCACACCACACACACACCCTACCAAACCACACACACACCCTACCACACCCTACCACACACACACATACACCCTACCACACCCTACACACCCCCACACACACCCTACACACCCCCACACACACCCTACCACACCACATACCACACCCCAACACACCACACACACACCCTACCACACCACACACACACCCTACCACACCACACACACCCTACCACACCCCACACACACCCTACCACACCACACCCCCCACACACACCCTACCACACCCCCACACACACCCTACCACACTACACCCCCAAACACAACCTACCACACCACACCCCCCAAACACACCCTACCCCCACACACACCCTACCACACACCCCCACACACACCCTGCCACACCCTACTCCCACACACACCCTACCCCACACACACCCTGCCACACCCTACCCCCACACACACCCTACCCCCACACACACCCTACCCCCACACACATCCTACCACACACCCCCACACACACCCTACCCCCACACACACCCTGCCACACCCTACCCCACACAAAACCCTGCCACACCCCACACACACCCTACCACGCCACACCCCCACACACACACCCTACCACACCCCCAAACACAACCTACCACACCACACCCCCAAACACAACCCCCACACCACACCCCCACACACACCCTGCCACACACCACCCCCACACACACCCTACCCCCACACACACCCTGCCACACCCTACCCCCACACACACCCCCAAACACACCCTACCACACTAAACCCCTAAACACAACCTACCACACCACACCCCCAAACACACCCTACCCCCACACACATCCTACCACACACCCCACACACACCCCCACACACCCTGCCACACTTACCCACACCTGCCACACCCTACCCCCACACAAACCCTGCCCCCACACCCTGCCACCCCTACCCCACACACACCCTACCCCCACACCCTACCCCCACACACACCCTGCCACACCCTACCCCCACACACACCCTACCCCCACACACACCCCTACCCCCCCTACACACACCCTGCCACACCCTACCCCCACACACACCCTGCCACACCCTACCCCCACACACACACCCCCACACCCTACCCCCACACACACCCTACCCCCACACACACCCTGCCACACCCTACCCCCACACACACCCTTGCCACACCCTACCCCCACACACACCCTACCCCCACACACACACCCCACACACACCCTGCCACACCCTACCCCCACACACACCCTGCCACACCCTACCCCCACACACCCCACACCCCCACACACCCTGCCCCACCCTACCCACCCCTGCACACCCCTACCCCCACACACACCCGTGCCACACCCTACCCCCACACACACCCTACCCCCACACACACCCTGCCACACCCTACCCCCACACACACCCTGCCACACCCTACCCCACACACCCTGCCACACCTACCCCCACACACACACTACCCCCACACACACCCTGCCACACCCTACCCCCACACACACCCTGCCACACCCTACCCCCATTTGTTGTTAACCCTGCCACACCCTACCCCCACACACACCCTATTTGTTGTTAACGTGTGTATTTGTTGTTAACGTGTGTATTTGTTGTTAACGTGTGTACGTGTGTATTTGTTGTTAACATGTGTATTTGTTGTTAACGTGTGTATTAACATGTGTATTTGTTGTTAACGTGTGTATTTGTTGTTAACGTGTATTTGTTGTTAACATGTGTATTTGTTGTTAACGTGTGTATTTGTTGTTAACGTGTGTATTTGTTGTTAACGTGTGTATTAACATGTGTATTTGTTGTTAACGTGTGTATTTGTTGTTAACAGTTGTTAACCACAATTTGTGTCTGGTGGTCAGCGTGTTAACGGAGTGTATTTGACGTGTGTATTTGTTGTTAACGCTGTGTATTTGTTGTTAACAGCCAAGACCTGTACTTGTTGTTACCTGGCCGGGTTACATGTGTATTAACATGTGTATTTGTTGTTACCATGTGTACCAACGGTGTATGATTTGTTGTTAACAACACGGATTAACGTGTAGTCCCCATCATGTGATTTGAACGATTTGTTGTTAACATGTGTATTTGTTGTTAACGATTTGTTGTTAACAGACCCTGACCTTGATTTGTTGTTACCATTTGTTGTTAACGCGTGTGTATTTGTTGTTAACATGTGTATTTGTTGTTAACGTGTGTATTTGTTGTTAACAACTCATAACGTTTGATCCATGTGTATTTGTTGTTAACATGTGTATTAACATGATTTGACCACCTGAGAGTTAGAGAACATGATTTGTTGTTACAGATTTGTTGTTAACGTTATTCAGCTATTTGTTGTTAACGTGTGTATTTGTTGTTACGAAGACCACCTGATTTGAGAGACTTGTTGTTAACATGATTTGTTGTTAACGTGTATTCAGCTCATTTGTTGTTAACGTGTGTATTTGTTGTTAAGACCACCTGAGAGAGAGAGAGACTACAGACCTTATTCAGCTCAGTAAATCGAACAAGACCACCTGAGAGAGAAGACCTGACTACCTGGCCGGGACATACAGACCTTATTCAGCTCCCCTGGATAACCACCGAAGAGACGAACTACGACCACCACCTGAGAGAGAGAGACTACGAACGAAGACCACCTGAGAGAGAGAGACTACAGACCTTATTCAGCTCATAACGAACGAAGACCACCTGAGAGAGAGAGACTACAGACCTTATTCAGCTCATAACGAACGAAGACCACCTGAGAGAGAGAGACTACAGACCTTATTCAGCTCATAACGAACGAAGACCACCTGAGAGAGAGAGACTACAGACCTTATTCAGCTCATAACGAACGAAGACCACCTGAGAGAGACTACAGACGAAGACCACCTGAGAGAGAGAGACTACAGACCTTATTCAGCTCATAACGAACGAAGACCACCTGAGAGAGAGAGACTACGAACGAAGACCACCTGAGAGAGAGAGACTACAGACGAAGACCACCTGAGAGAGAGAGACTACAGACGAAGACCACCTGAGAGAGAGAGACTACAGACCAGAAACTCTTGAAACACAAGGATCTTCTCTATAAACACACACCCAGACTTCTACCTGTAAATACATACAATAGTTCTAACACTCATAGATATATATATAAAAGACAGGAAGTGATTTTATTTACCAGGGAAGACAACAGGAAGTGATTTTATTTACCAGGGAAGACATCCTCCTGGCTGGAGTGAGTCACAGTAGTTTTGACGAGAGGAGGTTTGTCTATCTGACAGACGTATTACGAGAGAGAGAGAGACCTGCTGACAATCCCAACAATGGGGGTGGGGATTACAGTCCTGTGTTCTGATTGGTGCCTGTCCTGTCTGGTCCCGCCTACTCCCCTGCTGGTGTTATGACCTTATCACCCTGCTGGTGTTAACAGGGTTCTGATGATCTGATGTTTAGAGATATTATCAGTGTTTCTCTGGAGTGAACACACTCTTATTCCCCCCCCCCTGGTCCCCATCTATCTGCCCCCCCGTGGTCCCCATCTATCTGTCCCCCTGGGTCCCCATCTATCTGCCCCCCCTGTCCCCATCTTTCTGCCCCCCCTGGTCCCCATCTATCTGCCCCCCCCCATCTATCTGGTCCCCATCTATCTGCCCCCTGGTCCCCATCTATCTGCCCTGGTCCCCATCTGCCCCCTTTCCTGGTCCCCATCTATCTGCCCCCCTGGTCCCCATCTATCTTCCCCCTGGTCCCCATCTATCCCCATCTGGTCCCCATCTATCCCCCCCTGGTCCCCATCTATCTGTCCCCATCTGGTCCCCATCTATCTGCCCCCCTGTCCCCCTCTATCTGCCCCCTGTCCCCATCTGCCCCCCCACCTGGTCCCCATCTGGTCCCCATCTATCTTCCCCCCTGGTCCCCTATCTGTCCCCATCTTCCCCCCCCTGGTCCCCATCTATCTGGTCCCCATCTTCTGTCCCCATCTATCTGCCCCCCCTGGTCCCCATCTATCTGTCCCCATCTATCTGCCCCCTGGTCCCCATCTTTCTGTCTGTCCCCATTTATCTGCCCCCCTGGTCTTCCCCCCTGGTCCCCATCTATCTCTATCTGTCCCCATCCTGCCCCTGGTCCCCATCCCCATCTATCTGCCCCCTATCTGTCCCCATCTATCTGCCCCCTGGTCCCCATCTTTCTGGTCCCCATCTATCTGCCCCCTGGTCCCCATCTATCTGCCCCCCTGGTCCCCATCTATCTGGTCCCCATCTATCTGTCCCCATCTATCTGCCCCCTGGTCCCCATCTATCTGCTATCTGCCCCCCTGGTCCCCATCTATCTGTCCCCATCTATCTGCTGCCCCCTGGTCCCCATCTATCTGCCCCCTGGTCCCCATCTATCTGTCCCCATCTATCTTCCCCTCCCTGGTCCCCATCTATCTTCCCCTCCCTGGTTCCCATCTATCTGCCCCCCCTGGTTCCCATCTATCCCCCCCCCCAGCGGGGTTTCAGCCTTTTCTCCGTCCCGACACACCCCATGAGCATCTCTGTACGGGGGGGGAATATTATTTAGAAAATTCTAAACGTTTGTTTTGTAAATGTCTTTGAGCCGAGGGGGAGAGATGGAGGAGGGGAGGTGGAGGAGGAGGAAGAGGAGGGAGGTGGAGGAAGAGGAGGGGAGGAGGAGGGAAAAGGGTTTGTTTCATATTTTACTGAAGCAATCAACTTAATCAGTGTTTCTCCCGATATCCATTTAGTAGATCAATATTTTATAGTTGATCAATAAAGAGATACATCTATTGATTGTCGTCTCCTGAATTATGTCTCCTGTCTTATCAGACCTACTAGATCATTAACCGATCAATCCTATTGTATTTCAAGTATCTTTCACATTAACATTTGTCCTCAAGTGCTGTGCAGTGCCGAACGATGTCCTGTCCCCGAGCAGCGGCCCAGTTACCGGGGGAACCCCCTCCAGAAGGAGAAACCGTGTTCAGCTGGACTCCATTTTGTGTCAGTAATGAAGCTGGTTCCTGTTTTTAAAATGGAGGAGAGTCCTGTCCCCGAGCAGCGGCCCAGTTACCGGGGGAACCCCCTCCAGAAGGAGAAACCGTGTTCAGCTGGACTCCATTTTGTGTCAGTAATGAAGCTGGTTCCTGTTTTTAAAATGGAGGAGAGTCCTTTCCTTACTTAGGGTCCCACAGCTGGACTCCATTTTGTGTCAGTAGCCATGCCTAAACACTCCTCCACACTCCACAGTAATGAAGCTGGTTCCTGTTTTTAAAACACCCTCCTTGCTCACTCACTCACACACACACACACACACACACCCTCCTTGCTCACTCACTCACACACACACACACACACCCCTCCTTGCTCACTCACTCACACACTTTCACACACACTCCTTGCTCACCCCTCTGCTCACTTTACACACACACACACCTCCTTGCTCACTCACTCACACAACACACACACACACACCCTCCTTGCTCACTCACCACACACACACACACACACACACCTCCTTTGTCACTCACTCAAACACACACACACACACACACCCTCTTTATTGTCACTCATCACACAAACATACACACAACACCCTCCTTGCTCACTCACTGTCACACACAAACACCCTCCTTGTCACTACACATTGTCAGTTCAATTCAAAGGGCTTTATTGTCATGGGAAACATATGTTAACATTGCCAAAGCAAGTGAAATACATAATAAACAAAAGTGAAATAAACAATAAAAATGAACAGTGAACATTACACTCACAGAAGTTCTAAAAGTGTAGAGACATTACAAATGTCATTATCTATATATACAGTGTTGTAACGATGTACAAATAGTTAAAGTACAAAAGGGAAAATAAACATAAATATGGGTTTTATTTACAATGGTGTTTGTTCTTCACTGGTTGCCCTTTTCTCGTGACAACAGGTCACACATCTTGCTGCTGTGATGTCACACTGTGGAATTTCACCCAGTAGATCTGGGAGTTTATCAACATTGGGTTTGTTTGTGGATCTGTGTTTCTGAGGGAAATATGTCTCTCTAATATGGTCATACATTTGGCAGGAGGTTAGGAAGTGCAGCTCAGTCTCTCTCACCCATCTGCTCTGTGGGTGTGTCAGCAGAGACCATTCTGATTGGCTGAGTTCAAGCGAACAGAGGCGTCCTATTGGCCGACAGCACATTACTGTCAGAGACGGAGCAGGGAATGGAGGGGAGGGTGTTGTGTCTTCCTAACTGGCTGAGGAAGCCTCTGCTGCCCAAGGCAGGGAGGGTAGGGTCTTCCTAACCGGCTGAGGAAGCCTCTGCTGCCCAAGGCAGGGAGGGGAGGGTCTTCCTAACCGGCTGAGGAAGCCTCTGCTGCCCAAGGCAGGGAGGGTAGGGTCTTCCTAACCGGCTGAGGAAGCCTCTGCTGCCCAAGGCAGGGAGGGGAGGGTCTTCCTAACTGGCTGAGGAAGCCTCTGCTGCCCAAGGCAGGGAGGGGAGGGTCTTCCTAACCGGCTGAGGAAGCCTCTGCTGCCCAAGGCAGGGAGGGGAGGGTGTTGTGTCTTCCTAACTGGCTGAGGAAGCCTCTGCTGTCCAAGGCAGGGAGGGGAGGGTGAGGAAGCCTTGTGTCTTCCTAACTGGCTGAGGAAGCCTCTGCTGCCCAAGGCAGGGAGGGGAGGGTCTTCCTAACTGGCTGAGGAAGCCTCTGCTGCCCAAGGCAGGGAGGGGAGGGTCTTCCTAACTGGCTGAGGAAGCCTCTGCTGCCCAAGGCAGGGAGGGGAGGGTCTTCCTAACTGGCTGAGGAAGCCTGCGGAAGGGAGGGGAGGGTCTTCCTAACTGGCTGAGGAAGCCTGCCCAAGGCAGGGAGGGGAGGGTGTTGTGTCTTCCTAACTGGCTGAGGAAGCCTCTGCTGCCCAAGGCAGGGAGGGAGGGTCTTCCTAACTGGCTGAGGAAGCCTCTGCTGCCCAAGGCAGGGAGGGGAGGGTGTTGTGTCTTCCTAACTGGCTGAGGAAGCCTCTGCTGCCCAAGGCAGGGAGGGGAGGGTCTTCCTAACTGGCTGAGGAAGCCTCTGCTGCCCAAGGCAGGGAGGGGAGGGTCTTCCTAACTGGCTGAGGAAGCCTCTGCTGCCCAAGGCAGGGAGGGGAGGGTGGAGGGTCTTCCTAACTGGCTGAGGAAAGGCAGGGAGGGAGGTCTTCTAACTGGCCCAAGGCAGGGAGGGGAGGGTCTTCCTAACTGGCTGAGGAAGCCTCTCACTGCCCAAGGCAGGAGGAGGGTGTTGTGTCTTCCTAACTGGCTGCTGCCCAGGCAGGGAGGGTAGGGTCTTCCTAACTGGCTGAGGAAGCCCTGCTGCCCAAGGCAGGGAGGGGAGGGTCTTCCTAACTGGCTGAGGAAGCCTCTGCTGCCCAAGGCAGGGAGGGGAGGGTGTTGTGTCTTCCTAACTGGCTGAGGAAGCCTCTGCTGCCCAAGGCAGGGAGGGGAGGGTCTTCCTAACTGGCTGAGGAAGCCTCTGCTGCCCAAGGCAGGGAGGGGAGGGTCTTCCTAACTGGCTGAGGAAGCCTCTACTGCCCAAGGCAGGGAGGGAGGGTGTTGTGTCTTCCTGGCTGAACTGGCTGGGAGGAGGGTCTTCCTAACTGGCCCTCTGCTGCCCAAGGCAGGGAGGGGAGGGTCTTCCTAACTGGCTGAGGAAGCCTCTGCTGCCCAAGGCAGGGAGGGGAGGGTGGCTTGTGGGTCTTCCTAACTGGCTGAGGAAGCCTCTGCTGGCTGAGGAAGCCAAGGCAGGGGAGGGGAGGGTCTTCCTAACTGGCTGAGGAAGCCTCTGCTGCCCAAGGCAGGGGAGGGGAGGGTCTTCCTAACTGGCTGAGGAAGCCTCTGCTGCCCAAGGCAGGGAGGGGAGGGTCTTCCTAACTGGCTGAGGAAGCCTCTGCTGCCCAAGGCAGGGAGGGGAGGGTGTTGTGTCTTCCTAACTGGCTGAGGAAGCCTCTGCTGCCCAAGGCAGGGAGGGGAGGGTCTTCCTAACTGGCTGAGGAAGCCTCTGCTGCCCAAGGCAGGGAGGGGAGGGTCTTCCTAACTGGCTGAGGAAGCCTCTGCTGCCCAAGGCAGGGAGGGGAGGGTGTTGTGTCTTCCTAACTGGCTGAGGAAGCCTCTGCTGCCCAAGGCAGGGAGGGGAGGGTCTTCCTAACTGGCTGAGGAAGCCTCTGCTGCCCAAGGCAGGGAGGGGAGGGTGTTGTGTCTTCCTAACTGGCTGAGGAAGCCTCTCTGCTGCCCAAGGCAGGGAGGGGAGGGTCTGAGGCTGAGGAAGCCTCTGCTGCCCAAGGCAGGGAGGGGAGGGTCTTCCTAACTGGCTGAGGAAGCCTCTGCTGCCCAAGGCAGGGAGGGGAGGGTCTTCCTAACTGGCTGAGGAAGCCTCTGCTGCCCAAGGCAGGGAGGGGAGGGTGTCTTCCTAACTGGCTGAGGAAGCCTCTGCTGCCCAAGGCAGGGAGGGGAGGGTCTTCCTAACTGGCTGAGGAAGCCTCTGCTGCCCAAGGCAGGGAGGGGAGGGTCTTCCTAACTGGCTGAGGAAGCCTCTGCTGCCCAAGGCAGGGAGGGGAGGGTCTTCCTAACTGGCTGAGGAAGCCTCTGCTGCTAAGGCAGGGAGGGGAGGGTCTTCCTAACTGGCTGAGGAAGCCTCTACTGCCCAAGGCAGGGAGGGGAGGGTGTTGTGTCTTCCTAACTGGCTGAGGAAGCCTCTGCTGCCCAAGGCAGGGAGGGGAGTCTTCCTAACTGGCTGAGGAAGCCTCTGCTGCCCAAGGCAGGAGGGTGTTGTGTCTTCCTAACTGGCTGAGGAAGCCTCTGCTGCCCAAGGCAGGGAGGGGAGGGTCTTCTAACTGGCTGAGGAAGCCTCTGCTGCCCAAGGCAGGGAGGGGGGAGGGGACTGGCTGAGGAAGCCTCTGTGTGTCTTCCTAACTGGCTGAGGAAGCCTCTGCTGCCCAAGGCAGGGAGGGAGGGTCTTCCTAACTGGCTGAGGAAGCCTCTACTGCCCAAGGCAGGGGGAGGGGAGGGTGTTGTGTCTTCCTAACTGGCTGAGGAAGCCTCTGCTGCCCAAGGCAGGGAGTGGAGGGTCTTCCTAACTGGCTGAGGAAGCCTCTGCTGCCCAAGGCAGGGAGGGGAGGGTGTTGTGTCTTCCTAACTGGCTGAGGAAGCCTCTGCTGCCCAAGGCAGGGAGGGGAGGGTCTTCCTAACTGGCTGAGGAAGCCTCTGCTGCCCAAGGCAGGGAGGGGAGGGTGTTGTGTCTTCCTAACTGGCTGAGGAAGCCTCTGCTGCCCAAGGCAGGGAGGGGAGGGTCTTACTAGCTGGCTGAGGAAGCCTGGGGCAGGGAGGGGAGGGTGTTTCTTCCTAACTAACTGGCTGAGGAAGCTGAGGAAGCTCTGCTGAGGGGAGGGTCCCAACTGGCAGGGGCAGGGAGGGGAGGGTGTTGTGTCTTCCTAACTGGCTGAGGAGGCTGCCCAAGGCAGGGAGGGGAGGGTCTTCTGGCTGAGGAAGCCCAAGGCCCAGGCAGGGAGAGGGTGTTGTGTCTTCCTAACTGGCTGAGGAAGCCTCTGCTGACCAAGGCAGGGAGTTTCAACCAATGATATGAAAGATGCAGGGAGGGAGGGTTTCCTTTTAAACCTATTAGAATAAATATATTAATCTATAAACGGGTGTTTTTTCAGGCTGACCGTCTTTCAAAGATAATTCTGGCTGAAAATGCCAAATATACTTCACAGATCTTCATTGCTGAGGGTCCCTGCTCCCATCTGGTGAACGTGCCTTAGGCAGTTGGGGCGGCAGGGTAGCCTAGTGGTTAGAGCGTTGGACTAGTAACTGGTTGCAAGTTCCCTGAACAGGCAGGGGAGGGTTTAACTGGCTGACTGTTCCCTAACTGGCTGAGGTAGGCCACGTCATTGTAAATAAGAATTTGTGTCTTCCTAACTGGCTGACTTGTCCAATTAAATAAAGGCTACCCAAAAAAATAGGCATGCTGCAAGGAGGCATGTGGCCAGGGCAATGAACTGCAACGCTCCGCACAGGGAGGGGAGGGTGTGAGACGCCTAAGACAGAGCTACAGGGAGACAGGACAACAGCTGATCGCCCTGCGCCCAGCGGCAGACCACGTGTAACAAAACCTGCACAGGATCGGTGTACATGTCTTCCTAACATCACACCTGCAGGACAGGTGCAGGTTGGATACAACTGCCTGAGTTACACCAGGAACCCCTCCATCAGTGGGACTGTCCGCAATAGGCTGGGAGAGGGCTGAACTGAGGGCTTGTAGGCCTGTTGTCAGGCAAGGGTCCTCACTGGCAGATACCATCTGCTGCCCAAGGCAGGAGGTTGTCCTTCCTAACTGGCTGAGAGAGCCTCTGCTGCCCAAGGCAGGGCTGGGAGGGTGTTGTGTCAGGCAAGTCCTCACCAGACAGGCCTTTTCTTTAGGCAAGTCCTAATTAGACTATCCCCCGGCAACGCGAGGGTCACAAACCCACCGCTGTGTGACCGGATGATATGAAAAGTCTTTTTTCTTTTAAACCTGATGAGTAAATATAATAATATAAACGCAGGTTTTGTCTCAAAAGATAATTGCTTGTTTCACAGATCTTCATTGCCCAGGGTCCCTGCTCACAGAACGTGCCTTAGGCAGTTGGGGCGGCAGGGTAGCCTAGAGGTTAGCCTCTGGACTAAACCGAAGAAGTTCCCTGAACAGGCAGTTTAACTCACTGTTCCCCGGTAGGCCACGCCATTGTAAATAAGAATTTGTTTGTTTGTAGGTAAATAAAGGTACAAAAAAATGGATGCTGCAGAGGAGCCTGTGGCCAAATGAAGAACGTTACAGGTCTGTGAGAGCCAGAGAATCTTGCTTGTTTGTAGCGGACCAAATACTTATTTTCCACCATAATTTGCAAAGGTAAATTCAACTTGAGTTAAAAACCCCTCCATCAGTGGGACTGTGATTGTTATAGAGGCTTCTGGTAGGCCTTTGTTTCCTCACCAGATACTCATGTTGTCTGTCATAGTTGAAGAGGCTGAACTGAGGGCTGGTAGGCCTGATGACAAGTTACAGATACCATCAGTCTTCAGACTTTTTAAGGCTGAGGAGAACTTGCACAATTGTTGTCAGGCTGACTAAATACCATTTTCCCCACTGTCCGTTACATATATAAGATATATAGTAGTGTTATAGTATATAGATATATATATCTGTAGTGTTACTAGTATCAGCTGAACGATAAGTATAGTAGTGAGTCGCTGGTATATATATAGAAATATATATTGTCTGTAGTGTTACTAGTGGAGGATATAGAGGAGCCTCTATAAAGAAGATATAGGTCTGTGAGAGCCAGAAATCTTGCTTGTTTGTGGTACCAAATACTTATTTTCCACCATAATTTGTTTAAAAGTCCTACTAGTATCAGCTGAATTTGTTATATAGTAGTGTTATAGTTGAAGTGATATATAAAATTATATAGTCATCTAAGTCTGTAGTGTTACTAGTATCACTGAATATAAGATATATAGTAGTGTTATAGTATATATATATATATATATATATATATAAAAGTCTGTAGTGTTACTAGTATCAGCTGAACGATATATAGTAGTGTTATAGTATATATATATATATATATCTGTAGTGTTACTAGTATCAGCTGAACGATATATAGTAGTGTTATAGTATATATATATATAAAAGTCTGTAGTGTTACTAGTATCAGCTGAACGATATATAGTAGTGTTATAGTATATATATATATATATATAAAAGTCTGTAGGGAGAAAGAAAGAAAATGTTCAGCATCTCTGCTTTGGCAACAAAAAAAATGTAGTTATAATAGTTAGTTAATATATTAAGTTGAATTATGAAGAAATTAAATACTTATTTAAATATATTAAGTTGAATTATGAACAGTATCTTGCAGGATTCAATAGGTGGAATTGTAAGAGCTGTTGCCTCTAATAGAATCCCAAATTAAATATTTTTATTCATCAAATAACTTGGGAAAAACAACCACTTTATTTTATGTGCAGTATTAATTTACCTTCCTTACTAACCACTTAATGTACATATTGTACATGTATTGTACATACAGTAGGCTGGTCATCTAAGGTTTGTACCTGTTGACTGTTCATCACCATGGAGATTAATCAAATCAAATGTATTTATATAGCCCTTCGTACATCAGCTGATATCTCAAAGTGCTGTACAGAAACCCAGCCTAAAACCCCAAACAGCAAGCAATGCAGGTGTAGAAGCACGAGGGCTAGGAAAAACTCCCTAGAAAGGCCAAAACCTAGGAAGAAACCTAGAGAGGAACCAGGCTAGGAAGAAACCTAGAGAGGAACCAGGCTATGAGGGGTGGTCAGTCCTCTTCTGGCTGTGCCGGGTAGAGATTATAACAGAACATGGCCAAGATGTTCAAATGTTCATAAATGACCAGCATGGTCAAATAATAATAAGGCAGAACAGTTGAAACTGGAGCAGCAGCACGGCCAGGTGGACTGGGGACAGCAAGGAGTCATCATGTCAGGTAGTCCTGAGGCATGGTCCTAAGGCTCAGGTCCTCCGAGAGAGAAAGAAAGAGAGAATTAGAGAGAACATACTTAAATTCACACAGGACACCGGATAGGACAGGAGAAGTACTCCAGATATAACAAACTGACCCTAGCCCCCCGACACATAAACTACTGCAGCATAAATACTGGAGGCTGAGACAGGAGGGGTCAGGAGACACTGTGGCCCCATCCGAGGACACCCCCGGACAGGGCCAAACAGGGAGGATATAACCCCACCCACAGCCCCCACACCACTAGAGGGATATCTTCAACCACCAACTTACCATCCTGAGACAAGACCGAGTATAGCCCACAAAGATCTCTGCAACGGCACAACCCAAGGGGGACGCCAACCCAGACAGGAAGATCACATCAGTGACTCAACCCACCCCTCTCAGGGACGGGATGAAAGAGCACCAGTAAGCCAGTGACTCAGCCCCTGTATTAGGGTTAGAGGCAGAGAATCCCAGTGGAAAGAGGGGAACCGGCCAGGCAGAGACAGCAAGGGCGGTTCGTTGCTCCAGAGCCTTTCCGTTCACCTTCCCACTCCTGGGCCAGACTACACTCAATCATATGACCCACTGAAGAGATGAGTCTTCAGTAAAGACTTAAAGGTTGAGACCGAGTTTGCGTCTCTGACATGGGTAGGCAGACCGTTCCATAAAAATGGAGCTCTATAGGAGAAAGCCCTGCCTCCAGCTGTTTGCTTAGAAATTCTAGGGACAATTAGGAGGCCTGCGTCTTGTGACCGTAGCGTACGTGTAGGTATGTACGGCAGGACCAAATCAGAGAGATAGGTAGGAGCAAGCCCATGTAATGCTTTGTAGGTTAGCAGTAAAACCTTGAAATCAGCCCTTGCTTTGAAAGGAAGCCAGTGTAGAGAGGCTAGCACTGGAGTAATATGATCACATTGTTTGGTTCTAGTCAGGATTCTAGCAGCCGTATTCAGCACTAACTGAAGTTTAGTTAGTGCTTTATCCGGGTAGCCGGAAAATAGAGCATTGCAGTAGTCTAACCTAGAAGTAACAAAAGCATGGATACATTTTTCTGCATCATTTTTGGACAGAAAGTTTCAGATTTTTGCAATGTTACGTAGATGGAAAAAAGCTGTCCTTGAAAATGGTCTTGATATGTTCTTGAAAAGAGAGATCAGGGTCCAGAGTAACGCCGAGGTTCTTCACAGTTTTATTTGAGTCGACTGTACAGCCATTAAGATTAATTGTCAGATTCAACAGAAGAGCTAACTGGCCCAACCCAGTCATTGAGTGAGACGTCATAGTGGTTTGTGATGACGTGGCTCAGTTGGTTCATAGCTCTTGCAACACTGGAGGTTGTGTGTTCGATTCCCACGGAGGACCCGAAAATGTACGCACTCACTGCTTTCGCCGTCATTTGCCTAGTTACTAGTTTTGATTTTAAATCGGCTTGACAATCTATGGCTGTCTAAGCAATGATCAACAACCAATTTGACAGAGCTTGACGTCATTTTTAAAAATATATATATTTTTTTTGAGAATAATGGGCAAATATTGTACTATCCAGGTTTGCGCAACTCTCCCGACAGAGGAATTGATGCATTTCCTGCGCATTTCTGTGTTTGCTATTCAGACTAGGCTGTTGACCATATTATGTCGAGCAACACGCTCTGCACGTGCGGCTGTCTTTCCCGATCTGAATCAATTTGATGGCCAACAGATTTTATCGTGGAGTTTTCATTCAATGGGGGTTTCAAGTTTCATTTAGTTGAAGCCATCCCTTTAAATGATGGTGTACCTTTAATGATATTATTTTGTGCACAGACTCACTAGAATACATGGAGAGAACGGATTCACAATATAGAGATCGATGACAGAAAGACATGAATGAATATTCATCTCCGTTTTGCAAAACCAACTGGTAGATTTTAAAAAAAATACTCTGATCATGTAACTATTTAGACCGAAATGTACGGTTATCAATGTGTGTATGAATAAGAAAAAACGGTACGGGAAGCCTTTAAAATATATTGATACATTTTTTTTTTTTAAATGCTTTTCCGGCCTGGAACCGGAAGTGTTCGCTAAACCTTTTACTCGTGGTTTCCTCGATCGGTAACGTGGTAGAATTATGAGGGAATGAAATCAAGGTTAGAGTGTGAAGAACATACCTTATTCTAGCTCCAAATAGTGGGTGAATAACATGCTATTTTCATGCTTAAATTCAAGGTCAGAAAAGGTACAGAGAGAAATGCGTTTTATTTCGCGTCTAATGGAAGTTCAGACCCCTCGACTTTTCCCCACGTTACGTTACAGATGTTTTTTTTTCCCCTCATCAATCGACCCCAGTGACAAAAGCTAAGAATTGTTTGCCAATAAAATATCGTCTTCAGACTTTGAAGCACCTTGGTACTGGTACCCAGGCTATATGAGATGGACTTCAGAGCAAGTGACCCGATCGTCTGAAAATCTACCATCGGAACCATGTTGAGTTGGACACCTTCAGACTCAGGCGTGTACGTCGATGTAGAAACATTTGATATTGAGTCTCCAGGTTAAATCGGGAGCTTCCAAGCTCGACACAAAACTATTCTGAAAAAGTACAAGCACTTTTCCCCATCGTCATTGTAAGTCGCTCTGGATAAGAGCGTCTGCTAAATGACTTAAATGTAAATGTAATTAAATCTCCCAGCTAAAAATCAACATTCCGTCCCTGGTTACCACGGTTACCACGATAGGTTTAACAAGTCAAACCGGTGGGTAGACATACTTTCTAATTTAATGTTAACCGCAAAGTAGACTTAACCTGGCAGAAACAGCACTTTTGTATTTATTTGGGAACTTTCCCATTGAACGAGCAGCAGTCCAGAACATTCTTTACTCCCTAGTTACAATTGAAAGGAAATTACACAAATCTTCCAAACCTTAAAAGGTATTGAAATGAATTGGATTTGAGTGGGAAACCAAATCCAGAATACTGAATTCAAAAATTCGGCCGAATTTAAGGACCCAGGGGAGATGAGGTACCAATTTGAGATCCAGCTGGCAACCCTGTTATTTCTCTCCTCTCCAAGAAGCTGATGATCAGGTTGGAGACCCACCACTCGAATTCAATGATCCCCACACCGAGCCAGTATAGTGTCACATACCTTCCAAGGCAGTCATTGTAAAAGAATGGGTTCCTAACCCGACTTACCTAGTTGAATAAATCACTAAGTGACATAACGGGTTGCTAGCTGACAATTATCCAGACTTACATTTGTGTTTTATCTTAAGGTATCTCAGAGAGATGAGTAAATTCTGTCGCTGTGCTATAGGAAAGCACCAGGATGTTGATTTGACTGGAACCCACACTATTACCCCCCCCCTTGGTCCTAGACCCAGAAGCTTCCTGCCACCCCACCCAGACAACAGTGAACTGTACAGGAAGGGAGTCTCAGACAGGAAGTGATGTCGGAACACATGTGCACTTTTATTGGGAGTTTAGTCAGTGTACAAGTTGCCCCCCCCCCCACTGGTCCCTCTGGCACCCTAATCACCTCTGACCCCCCCCCAGCAGAGGTCACACTCGGGTTCATTTGCATAAACAAAAACTTAAAAACAGGACCAAAAGACTTAAGGCTGCAAGTACAAAACAAAAAAAAACCCAGACATGGTGACATAATTTACATACAAGCCATTCGTGCCCCATGTTACAGATCGCTGTGGGCGGCAGCCTGCACAGAGACAAATACCTGTTCTGAAAAAAGTTAACACAATTGGAATTGGAATGATTCATAAAGAAACAGAGAATGTACATGTGTTTTTTTTAAAGTCCTCAGCTGCATGATAGAATCTCAGGGTCCTTTACATTTTGTGTTTTTAACTCTTAAAAACCTTTAAATCCGTTGTGTCACAGTTCCAGTTTTGTGTGTATATATTTTTTTGTTTTTCATAGATCCTGAGTCAAAAAAAAAAAAAAGCGCCAAAATAAGAGAAGCCATGCCAATGAGACTTGAGAAGCTGGGTTTGGGCTCACTCCGCGGCCCCCTCTCTCTCTCTCTCTCCTTCTGGGTGTTGTGTCTGGTGGCAGAGCTGAAGTGGTAAGTCGGGTGGCTGGGTCGGTCGTTTGGGATTTTTTTTGGGTACAGTCTGTTTTTAGAAGCATTTACGGTGGACGATGGAGGGACCAGACTCGTCGTACTCCTGCTTGCTGATCCACATCTGTTGGAAGGTGGAGAGAGAAGCCAAGATGGAGCCTCCGATCCAGACGGAGTATTTACGCTCTGGGGGGGCGATGATCTGGAGGAGAGTAGAGAGGGTTACATTAACATGGGTTAGACTGCAGTACTAACATCTGACCACACGGTGGGGTTACATTAACATGGGTCTGACTGCAGTACTAACATCTGACCACACGGTGGCAGCAGGGTTACATTAACATGGGTTAGACTGCAGTACTAACATCTGACCACACGGTGGCAGCAGAGTCATATTAACATGGGTTAGACTGCAGTACTAACATCTGACCACACGGTGGCAGCAGGGTTACATTAACATGGGTTAGACTGCAGTACTAACATCTGACCACACGGTGGGGTTACATTAACATGGGTTAGACTGCAGTACTAACATCTGACCACACGGTAGGGTTACATTAACATGGGTTAGACTGCAGTACTAACATCTGACCACATGGTGGGGTTAAATTAACATGGGTTAGACTGCAGTACTAACATCTGACCACACGGTGACGTTAAATTAACATGGGTTAGACTGCAGTACTAACATCTGACCACACGGTAGGGTTACATTAACATGGGTTAGACTGCAGTACTAACATCTGACCACACGGTAGGGTTACATTAACATGGGTTAGACTGCAGTACTAACACCTGACCACACGGTGGGGTTAAATTAACATGGGTTAGACTGCAGTACTAACACCTGACCACATGGTAGGGTTACATTAACATGGGTTAGACTGCAGTACTAACACCTGACCACACGGTGGCGGCAGAGACACGTTAAATTAACATGGGTTGGACTGCAGTACTAACACCTGACCACACGGTAGGGTTACATTAACATAGGGGACTGTTACTAACACCTAACAGTAGTGGGAACCTGATTAGGGTTAGGACTGCAGTACTAACACCTGACCACACGGTGGCAGCAGAGAGAGTTAAAGGTAAGGGACAGGACTTCAGTTATGCATTGTATTGCTGTTTGAAGGTCTGAAGCGGTTGATTTCTACAGTGTTCGACTAATGTAATAACTGTATTAATGACCTTTATAGGGGACTGTTAGCTAAGCCTAATAGTAGTGAGAACCTGATTAGATGACTGGTATTTAGTCCCTAGTTGGTATAAGGGACTGTTAGCTAAGCCTAATAGTAGTGAGAACCTGATTAGATGACTGGTATTTAGTCCCTAGTTGGTATAAGGGACTGTTAGCTAAGTATAGTAGTGAGAACCTGATTAGATGACTGGTATTTAGTCCCTAGTTGGTATAAGGGACTGTTAGCTAAGCCTAGTAGTGAGAACCTGATTAGATGACTGGTATTTAGTCCCTAGTTGGTATAAGGGACTGTTAGCTAAGCCTAATAGTAGTGAGAACCTGATTAGATGACTGGTATTTAGTCCCTAGTTGGTATAAGGGACTGTTAGCTAAGCCTAATAGTAGTGAGAACCTGATTAGATGACTGGTATTTAGTCCCTAGTTGGTATAAGGGACTGTTAGCTAAGCCTAATAGTAGTGAGAACCTGTATACTGGTGTTTGCCAGGCCATCTGATTAGATGACTGGTATTTAGTCCCTAGTTGGTATAAGGGACTGTTAGCTAAGCCTAATAGTAGTGAGAACCTGATTAGAGGACTGGTATTTAGTCCCTAGTTGGTATAAGGGACTGTTATAAGTGGTTAATAGTAGTGAGAACCTGATTAGAGGACTGGTATTTAGTCCCTAGTTGGTATAAGGGACTGTTAGCTAAGCCTAATAGTAGTGAGAACCTGATTAGAGGACTGGTATTTAGTCCCTAGTTGGTATAAGGGACTGTTAGCTAAGCCTAATAGTAGTGAGAACCTGATTAGAGGACTGGTATTTAGTCCCTAGTTGGTATAAGGGACTGTTAGCTAAGCCTAATAGTAGTGAGAACCTGTATACTGGTGTTTGCCAGGCCATCTGATTAGATGACTGGTATATAGGTCCCTAGTTGGTAGTTCTCGTGTAGCCTCCATAAAAGGGACAGACAGTTGACTGTAGTGACTCTAACCTTGATCTTCATGGTGGAGGGGGCCAGAGAGGTGATCTCCTTCTGCATCCTGTCGGCGATGCCGGGGTACATGGTGGTTCCTCCGGACAGCACCGTGTTGGCGTACAGATCCTTACGGATGTCCACGTCACACTTCATGATGGAGTTGTAGGTGGTCTCGTGGATACCGCAAGACTCCATACCTGGAGAGAGACAGAGAGACAAGATGGCCGTCATTACGCTGCTCACAAGACTGCTGCCGGCTGGCGACCAGTCTGACCTCGAGCGATTGTTCTTGAGTGTTTAGTTGAACACTCACCGAGGAAGGAGGGCTGGAAGAGGGCCTCCGGGCAGCGGAACCTCTCGTTGCCGATTGTGATGACCTGTCCGTCGGGCAGCTCGTAGCTCTTCTCCAGAGAGGAAGAGGAGGCAGCGGTGCCCATCTCCTGCTCAAAGTCCAGCGCCACGTAGCACAGCTTCTCCTTGATGTCTCGTACGATTTCCCTCTCGGCCGTGGTGGTGAAGCTGTAGCCTCGCTCCGTCAGGATCTTCATCAGGTAGTCGGTGAGGTCGCGGCCGGCCAGATCCAGACGCAGGATGGCGTGGGGCAGAGCGTAGCCCTCGTAGATGGGTACTGTGTGGGTCACGCCGTCACCGGAGTCCATGAGGATACCGGTGAAGGTACGGCCGGAGGAGAGTGACAGGGACAAGACGGAGTCCTGGATGGCCACAGTAGATGGCAGGGGTGTTGAAGGTCTCGAACATGATCTGGAGACGAGAGAGGAGAGGGATGAGTCACGGTGCTGGAGGACTACAGAGAGAGGGATGAGTCAGGTGCTGGAGGACTACAGTAGAGAGAGGATGAGTCACAGAGGACCACAGTAGAGAGAGATGAGTCATGTGCTATAAAACCACAGTAGAGAGAGGGATGAGGACCAAGGTGCTAGAAAAACACAGTAGAGGGGTGAGGACCACAGTAGAGAACACAGTAGAGGGATGAGGACCACAGTAGAGAGAGGGATGAGTGTCAAGGTGCTAGAGGACCACAGTAGAGAGGGATGAGTGTCAAGGTTCTAGAGGACCACAGTAGAGAGGGATGAGTGTCAAGGTGCTAGAAACAGTCAGAAGAACATGGGGATGAGGGGTAAGGTTCTGAAGAACCCAGTAGAAACACAGCAGTCATCCCCACTGGGCCGTGAGGGATGAACCACAGACCCCCTGTAGCGATAGTGTTGCTATGGTAACTCAGCTAGCAGATGAGGACCATCTTATTGTTAGAATGAATGACCATCATTAAAGTGCTGTTACTAAGTGTCAACGTGCTAACAGACATCATTAAGGCCAGCAAGGTGCAGAACACAGAAAGGAGGAAAGACCTGGACCACTAGAGAGATGAGGACAAATCAGCTTTCAGAAGAGACGGCCTGGGAGGAGAGGAAGAGGAGCATGAGGAAAGAGAAGGCAGAACCGAAGAGCAAGAAGGAACCACAGTAGAGAGAGGGATGAGGACCACAGTAGAGAGGGGGATCTTGTCCAGGTTGGCTTTGGGGGTGAGGGGGTGTCTGTGAGCAGGGACAGGGTGCTCCTCTGGAGCCACTCTCAGCTTTGTAGAAGGTGTGATGCCAGCAGTCATCCCCATGGGTCCCAGTTGGTGACGACCCCGTGCTTAGTGGGGTAACTCAGAGTCAGATGCCCATCTTATTGCTCTGAATGCCATCTCCCACGTGCTGTCCTAATCTGGCCCATCCCAAACAGACATCATTAAGGCCCTGAAAACAGAAAGGAGGAAAGACCTAGCTTCTAGACGATGAGACAAATCAAATTTCAGAAGAGACGGCCTGGGAGGAGAGGAAGAGACGAGCATGAGGAAAGAGAAGGCAGAACCAAGAGCTAGAAGGAACCGGAGGTGAGTGGAGTGACGCATTACCTGGGTCATCTTCTACTGTTGGCTGGGGTTGAGGGGCCTCTGTAGCAGGGACGGGGTGCTCCTCTGGAGCCACTACTCAACTCTAGTTGTAGAAGGTGTGATGCCAGATCTTCTCCATGTCGTCCCAGTTGGTGACGATACCGTGCTCGATGGGGTACTTCAGAGTCAGATGCCCCTCTTGCTCTGAGCATACCAACTACTAGATTGGATCCCAACCATCACTATAAAACAGGACAGGGTTAGCATATACAGACGCTAGCATACCAACTACTAGATTGGATGGGGTTAGTATATACAGACGTTAGCTAGGAAACGGCTAGCATACCAACTACTAGATCATACCAACTACTAGACACTTATATATATATATATATATATAGTTAGCAGTGTCCTCAATAGTAAGTTTGACTGCATTGAGGTGATTAAGGCTAGTTGTATGTAGCCACTTCTCAGGGATGTGATCTATGGGATGGTTCATCTCTATTCTAGTCACTAGGCCTCAAATTAATAATAAACAGACAAATCAAACTAGAACCATATGTAATTTCAGTTCAAAATGTCCCAAAGCCCATCGTATGAGATTTGTTTACATTTGGGAATTAGCAATAACAGGTCCATTTCCGGGTAAAAAAACCCTTGTTCCTCACCTGATGCCTGGGACGCCCGACGATTGAGGGGAAGACAGCCCGAGGCGCGTCATCTCCGGCGAATCCGGCTTTGCACATACCGGATCCGTTGTCAACAACCAGTGCGGCGATTTCATCTTCCATTTTGAACTGCAAAAAAAGAAAAGAAACCGTATGTATAAAAAAACAAACAAAGGCTACAAAGAGACGTTTGAGAAGAGGGTTTAAAAAAACTGCGTAACCTCAACACTTCCGCACAGCGCCACCCTTAAGAAACACTTCCGCATAGAGCCCTGTGACGACATGACGCAACACGTCCTGCCTTCCTGGCAGGCTGTAATGACGCGTTCTGACCGCTAGGTGGAAACCGCACTGCGCCCTCCAGACAAAGGAGAGTGGCGCTGCGTTCTTTCGATATTACCATATAAGGACATGTTTTGGGATTCTCAGCAGACCTTTTTGGCGGTTCACAACCAGAGAATAGGAACATTTTTTTAAAACCAAAACCCGGATGTGACCACTCCCCTCTTAGCCAAGTAGCATTTCAAACCCCCGGCCGCCATTTTATAAACTCCCCCAAAAAAACACAAGACGACCGTGGAAATCTGACTTTAAAATGACCGTTAATGACATGGGAAAATAAACCTCTTAATAAAATTTAACACACACTTCTCAATATGAAATCCCAAGTCTATAACTACCACTCAAAAGCTGATTTTACTACCAAGGAGGGGACTAAAAAAACAAAGACATAATTTAGTTAACTGCCAAGTCCAGTGTTGTGAATAAACCTGCCAGGTTATAGAGGCCATTTCCTGCTGGCCACGCCTTGGTCACTGCTGACGAGGTTCCCCCCCTTCCTCCTGACCGGACCGGTTTCCCGAAAAACCGCTCAGGTTATAATAACTACGGCTTTAAGTACTACACACATACCAATAAATAAAGTTAGTTTAATGTCTTCATGTTAAAACTATTTGTGTCGAGTAGTTGTTAAAAAGCCGTTGATGTTAACACGCAGGATAAACTAGGTCTGAACCTACAGCCGCAGAGCGCAACAAAGACTCACTGAGACCCCCCCCCTTTTACCCCGGGAGGGGGGGGTCCAACAGCTGGTAAAAAAAAACAAATATATATCAGTTTAACACCATGTTAAAATAAATATCTATATTTACTGTAGGTGGTTGTTGTATGGGGGGGGGGTTAAGCCGGTTATTGATTACCTAACAAGTCACACCTGCATATCCGCCCAATTAATTAGACTGTCCATTATAAAGTCGAACTGTTTCACACCTAGTAGATACATTTAGTGAACCAGATCAACATTGCATATGACTGAAAAACAGAATGTTAACTTAAATCTACCCTATAATCTTACAAACAGCCTTGTGGTTCATGTCCTCCACTATATCACAAACCAGATTAAAATGAATTAAAATATGCAACCAGATACGTGTTTACTTTGTATCTGTTACCAAAACAACCGCCATTAAATAGTAGATTTATGTAGGTTATTCTTACCTTTTGGTTTTGGGAGGGGGGTGTTTCAAGGGTAAATGATATAATCCCGCACGAACTGCGTGTGACGGCGCCTCAAAGTGAACCGGTAGTCGGTGAGCGCGTGGTTTTTATCTCCCGGTTAGATGCCCGGCTCGAGCCATAAAAGGTAAACTTTCGGATTCGCGCAATCTGATTGGTCCGGTGTCACGGAACCGGGCGCGTCGCCATAACACGCTACTCCCTGCTGCAACTAAACTTACAGCCGGTTGTGAAACGCCCCTTCTCTCTCTCTCTCCCTCTCTCTCTGTCTCTCCCTCTGTCTCTCTCTCTCTCTCTCTCTCTGCTCTCTCTCTCTGTCTCTCTCTGTCTCTCTATCTCTCTGTCTCTCTCTCTCTCCCTCTCTCTCTGTCTCTCTCTCTCCCTCTCTCCCTCTCTCTCTCTCTCTCTCTCTCTCTCTCTCTGCTCTCTCTGTCTCTCTGTCTCTCTCTCTGTCTCTCTCTCTGTCTCTCTCTCTGTCTCTCTGTCTCTCTCTCTGTCTCTCTCTGTCTCTCTGTCTCTCTCTCTCTCTCTCTCTCTCTCTCTCTCTCTCTCTCAGCGAGGTATGAGAAAAAAAGGAGGAAATCGAAATGGGATCTATGAAATGTTTTCTAAGGCCCTATTACAGAGCACAGCCGAGCCCCGTTTTAAAATGCAGCTGTAGTGGTCAGTTCGGCCTGGAGTTTAGGGTTTGTAGTGAACAGAGGTCAGGGTTATCTCAACAGTGTAACTTGCATAGGCACCACTAGCTAGTTAGCTAACTGTTAAACAGACAGAATGCATCCTAACTCCTAGTCTCACATGATGCATCCAACTCCTAGTCCCCAAGCCCTCACAGAATGCCCCCTAATCCTCACATGATGCATCCTAACTCCTAGTCCCCAAGCACTCACATGATGCATCCTAACTCCTAGTCCCCAAGCCCTCACATGATGCATCCTAACTCCTAGTCCCCAAGCCCTCACATGATGCATCCTAACTCCTAGCCCCCTGAGCCCTCACATGATGCATCCTAACTCCTTGTCCCCAAGCCCTCACATGATGCATCCTAACTCCTAGTCCCCAAGCCCTCACATGATGCATCCTAACTCCTAGTCCCCAAGCCCTCAAATGCACCTCCTACATGATGCATCCTAACTCCTAGTCCCCCCTCACACATGAGCATCCTAACTCCTAGCCCCTAAAACCTCACATGCATGGCCCCTGAGCCTGGTGGCTTGTTCTGTTGTTCACTGTCAGCAGGCTTTGTTCTAGTAGCCCTCAAAAGAGGCAACATCTATCACACACTCTCTGTTACACACACACACACACACACACACACACACACACACACACACTAGTGGACACTTTAACCTGCAGACTGTAGAGTAGAGTGGTCTGCAGGTTATGCTGGTAAATAGCCCCCCCCCCCCTGCTATTTACTTCCTGTTCTAATAGCTAGCTGGGAAGAGTAGAGGCTATTTACCATGACCCTGTCTCCTGACTTCCTGTTCTAATAGCTAGCTGGGAAGAGTAGAGGCTATTTACTTCCTGTTCTAACAGCTAGCTGGGAAGAGTAGAGGCTATTTACCATGACCCTGCCTCCTGACTTCCTGTTCTAACAGCTAGCTGGGAAGAGTAGAGGCTATTTACCATGACCCTGTCTCCTGACTTCCTGTTCTAATAGCTAGCTGGGAAGAGTAGAGGCTATTTACCATGACCCTGTCTCCTGACTTCCTGTTCTAAGAGCTAGCTGGGAAGAGTAGAGGCTATTTACCATGACCCTGCCTCCTGACTTCCTGTTCTAACAGCTAGCAGGGAAGAGTAGAGGCTATTTACCATGACCCTGCCTCCTGACTTCCTGTTCTAATAGCTAGCTGGGAAGAGTAGAGGCTATTTACCATGACCCTGTCTCCTGACTTCCTGTTCTAATAGCTAGCTGGGAAGAGTAGAGGCTATTTACCATGACCCTGCCTCCTGACTTCCTGTTCTAACAGCTAGCTGGGAAGAGTAGAGGCTATTTACCATGCCCCTGCCTCCTGACTTCCTGTTCTAATAGCTAGCTGGGAAGAGTAGAGGCTGTTTACCATGACCCTGCCTCCTGACTTCCTGTTCTAATAGCTAGCTGGGAAGAGTAGAGGCTATTTACCATGACCCTGCCTCCTGACTTCCTGTTCTAACAGCTAGCTGGGAAGAGTAGAGGCTATTTACCATGACCCTGCCTCCTGACTTCCTGTTCTAATAGCTAGCTGGGAAGAGTAGAGGCTGTTTACCATGACCCTGCCTCCTGACTTCCTGTTCTAACAGCTAGCTGGGAAGAGTAGAGGCTATTTACCATGACCCTGCCTCCTGACTTCCTGTTCTAATAGCTAGCTGGGAAGAGTAGAGGCTATTTACCATGACCCTGCCTCCTGACTTCCTGTTCTAATAGCTAGTTGGGAAGAGTAGAGGCTATTTACCATGACGCTGACTTCCTGACTTCCTGTTCTAACAGCTAGCTGGGAAGAGTAGAGGCTATTTACCATGACCCTGACTTCCTGTTCTAATAGCTAGCTGGGAAGAGTAGAGGCTATTTACCATGACCCTGCCTCCTGACTTCCTGTTCTAATAGCTAGCTGGGAAGAGTAGAGGCTATTTACCATGACCCTGCCTTCCTGACTTCCTGTTCTAATAGCTAGCTGGGAAGAGTAGAGGCTATTTACCATGACCCTGCCTCCTGACTTCCTGTTCTAATAGCTAGCTGGGAAGAGTAGAGGCTATTTACCAGTCCCTCCTGACTTCCTGTTCTAACAGCTAGCTGGGAAGAGTAGAGGCTATTTACCATGACCCTGTCTCCTGACTTCCTGTTCTAATAGCTAGCTGGGAAGAGTAGAGGCTATTTACCATGACCCTGCCTCCTGACTTCCTGTTCTAATAGCTAGCTGGGAAGAGTAGAGGCTATTTACCATGACCCTGTCTCCTGACTTCCTGTTCTAATAGCTAGCTGGGAAGAGTAGAGGCTATTTACCATGACCCTGCCTCCTGACTTCCTGTTCTAACAGCTAGCTGGGAAGAGTAGAGGCTATTTACCAGTCCATCCTGACTTCCTGTTCTAATAGCTAGCTGGGAAGAGTAGAGGCTATTTACCATGACCCTGCCTCCTGACTTCCTGTTCTAATAGCTAGCTGGGAAGAGTAGAGGCTATTTACCGTGACCCTGCCTCCTGACTTCCTGTTCTAACAGCTAGCTGGGAGGAGTAGAGGCTATTTACCATGACCCTGCCTCCTGACTTCCTGTTCTAACAGCTAGCTGGGAAGAGTAGAGGCTATTTACCAGTCCCCCTGCCTCCCGACTTCCTGTTCTAATAGCTAGCTGGGAAGAGTAGAGGCTATTTACCATGACCCTGCCTCCTGACTTCCTGTTCTAACAGCTAGCTGGGAAGAGTAGAGTAGAGTTCTGGGGCCTGTCAGGCGGTCTCTCTGCAGGTGAAACAGGTTCCTGTTCTGGGGCCTGTCAGGCGGTCTCTCTGCGGGTGAAACAGGTCCCTGTTCTGGGGCCTGTCAGGCGGTCTCTCTGCAGGTGAAACAGGTTCCTGTTCTGGGGCCTGTCAGGCGGTCTCTCTGCAGGTGAAACAGGTCCCTGATCTGGGGCCTGTCAGGCGGTCTCTCTGTGGGTGAAACAGGTTCCTGTTCTGGGTCCTGTCAGGCGGTCTCTCTGCAGGTGAAACAGGTTCCTGTTCTGGGGCCTGTCAGGCAGTCTCTCTGCAGGTGAAACAGGTTCCTGTTCTGGGGCCTGTCAGGCAGTCTCTCTGCAGGTGAAACAGGTTCCTGTTCTGGGGCCTGTCAGGCAGTCTCTCTGCAGGTGAAACAGGTTCCTGTTCTGGGGCCTGTCAGGCGGTCTCTCTGCGGGTGAAACAGATTCCTGTTCTGGGGCCTGTCAGGCGGTCTCTCTGCAGGTGAAACAGGTTCCTGTTCTGGGGCCTGTCAGGCGGTCTCTCTGCAGGTGAAACAGGTTCCTGATCTGGGGCCTGTCAGGCGGTCTCTCTGTGGGTGAAACAGCTTCCTGTTCTGGGGCCTGTCAGGCGGTCTCTCTGTGGGTGAAACAGGTTCCTGTTCTGGGGCCTGTCAGGCGGTCTCTCTGCAGGTGAAACAGGTTCCTGTTCTGGGGCCTGTCAGGCGGTCTCTCTGTGGGTGAAACAGGTTCCTGTTCTGGGGCCTGTCAGGCGGTCTCTCTGTGGGTGAAACAGCTTCCTGTTCTGGGGCCTGTCAGGCGGTCTCTCTGCAGGTGAAACAGGTTCCTGATCTGGGGCCTGTCAGGCGGTCTCTCTGCAGGTGAAACAGGTCCAATTGCAGGTCCAATTGCATTTAATTTCTATTAATTCATTAAACATTGTCCATCATTTCTAGGGGGGACTTTAAAAAACAAAATTAATTCACATCCCTGATTGAAATATGGTGTCCTGGTGTGTAAACATGCATGTGTTTATGTGTACACCTTGTCAGCTCGGGGGTTTGAACTTGCAACCTTCCGGTTACTAGTCCAACGCTCTAACCACTAGGCTACCCTGCCGCCCAATGCATGTGTTTATGTGTACACCTTGTCAGCTCGGGGGTTTGAACCTGCAACCTTCCGGTTACTAGTCCAACGCTCTAACCACTAGGCTACCCTGCCGCCCAATGCATGTGTTTATGTGTACACTAAAGATGATTTGGAGAAATGCAACGTTAGGTAATGACTGAGGACTTTGGACGTGTGTGTGTGTGTGTGTGTGTGTGTGTGTGTGTGTGTGTGTGTGTGTGTGTTTACAGTGAGTGAGAGTTGTCCCTGGCTAAGTGTGTGTGTGTGTGTGTGTGTGTGTGTGTGTTTACAGTGAGTGAGAGTTGTCCCTGGCTAAGTGTGTGTGTGTGTGTGTGTGTGTGTGTGTGTGTGTGTGTGTGTTTACAGAGGAGAGTTGTCCTGGCTATGTGTGTGTGTGTGTGTGTGTGTGTGTGTGTGTTTACAGTGAGTGAGAGTTGTCCCTGGCTAAGTGTGTGTGTGTGTGTGTGTGTGTGTGTGTGTGTGTGTGTGTGTGTGTGTGTGTGTGTGTGTGTGTGTGTGTGTGTATGTATGTTTACAGTGAGTGAGAGTTGTCCCTGGCTAAGTGTGTGTGTGTGTGTGTGTGTGTGTGTGTGTTTACAGTGAGTGAGAGTTGTCCCTGGCTAAGTGTGTGTGTGTGTGTGTGTGTGTGTGTTTACAGTGAGTGAGAGTTGTCCCTGGCTAAGTGTGTGTGTGTGTGTGTGTGTGTGTGTGTGTGTGTGTGTGTGTGTGTGTGTGTGTGTGTGTGTGTGTGTGTGTGTGTGTGTGTGTGTGAGCCATCTCAGGTCCCAGCCAGTACTAATGGTTTAATGATCATTAAGTTGATTGAACACAGAACAAGCGGTTATAGCAGACTGTGGCCTCTAATACTCCACACACAGTTGAAGTCGGAAGTTTATCCTAGTAATAACACCCTGATTTATTTCAGCTTTTATTTCTTTCATCACATTCCCAGTGGGTCAGAAGTTTACATTCACTCATTTAGTATTTGGTAGCATTGTCTTTAAATGGTTTAACTTGGGTCAAACGTTTCGGGTAGCCTTCCACAAGCTTCCCACAATAAGTTGGGTGAATTTTGGCCCATTCCTCCAGACAGAGCTGGTGTAACTCAGTCAGGTTTGTAGGCCTCCTTGCTCGCAGACGCTTTTTCAGTTCTGCCCACAAATGTTCTATAGGATTGAGGTCAGGGCTTTGTGATGGCCACTCCAATACCTTGACGTTGTTGTCCTTAAGCCATTTTTCCACAACTTTGGAAGTATGCTTGGGGTCATTGTCCATTTGGAAGAACCATTTGCGACCAAGCTTTAACTTCCTGACTGATGTCTTGAGATGTTGCATCAACATATCCACATAATTGTCCTCCCTCATGATGCCATCTATTTTGTGAAGTGCACCAGTCCTTCCTGCAACAAAGCACCGCCACAACATGATGCTGCCACCCCCGTGCTTCACGGTTGGGATGGTGTTCTTCGGCTTGCAAGCCTCCCCCTTTTTCCTCCAAACATAACGATGGTCATTATGGCCAAACAGTTCTACTTTTGTTTCATCAGACCAGAGGACATTTCTCCAAAAAGTACGATCTTTGTCCCCATGTTCAGTTGCAAACCGTAGTCTGGCTTTTTAATGGCGGTTTTGGAGCAGTGGCTTCTTCCTTGCTGAGCGGCCTTTCAGGTTATGTCGATATAGGACTCGTTTTACTGTGGACATAGATACGTTTGTACCTGTTTCGTCCAGAATCTTCAAACGGTACTTTGCTGTTGTTCTGGGATTGATTTGCACTTTTCTCTAGGAGACAGAACGCATCTCCTTCCTGAGCGGTATGACGGCTGCGTGGTCCCATGGTGTTTATACTTGCGTACTATTGTTTGTACAGATGAACGTGGTTCCTTCAGGTATTTGGAAATTGCTCCCAAGGATGAACCAGACTTGTGGAGGTCTACAATTTTCTTTCTGAAGTCTTGGCTGATTCCTTTTGATTTTCCCAAGATGTCAAGCAAAGAGGCACTGAGTTTGAAGGTAGGCCTTGAAATACATCCACAGGTACACCTCCAATTGACTCAAATGATGACAATTAGCCTATCGGAAGATTCTAAAGCCATGACATTTTCTGTAATTTTCCAAGCTGTTTAAAGGCACAGTCAACTTCGTGTATGTAAACTTCTGACCCACTGGAATTGTGATACAGTGAACTATAAGTGAAATAATCTGTCTGTAAACAATTGTTGGAGAAATGACTTGTCTCATGCACAAAGTAGATGTCCTAACCGACTTGCCAAAACTATAGTTTGTTAACAAGAAATGTGTGGAGTGGTTGAAAAACGAGTTTTAGTGACTCCAACCTAAGTGTATGTAAACTTCTGACTTCAACTGTATCTAGGGACATGGAGACATCGGGACACGGTCTAGGTCTATATAATATATATAATATAACATATAATATACTAATGACTCTGTAACGCTCGTCTGAAGAAGAGGACCAAAGCGCAGTTCATATAGTCTGTAGATTCAGGTATTCTAGAACTCATATTGTCTATAGATTCAGGTATTCTAGAACTCATATTGTCTATAGATTCAGGTATTCTAGAACTCATATTGTCTATAGATTCGGGTATTCTAGAACTCATATTGTCTATAGATATTCTAGAACTCATATTGTCTATAGATTCGGGTATTCTAGAGTTCATATTGTCTGTAGATTCAAGTGATTATTTATTCAAACTGAACACTGAAACAAAACAAAGTGGAACAAAACGAAACAGTTCCGTCTGGAACACAAAACAGAAAACAACCCACCACGAAATGAGGGGAAAAGGGCTGCCTAATTATGGTTCCCAATCGGAGACAACAATAGAAAGATGTCCCTGATTGAGAACCAGACCCGGCCAAGACAAAGACAACAACCCACCACGAAATGAGGGGGAAAGGGCTGCCTAAGTATGGTTCCCAATCGGAGACAACGATAGACAGATGTCCCTGATTGAGAACCAGACCCGGCCAAAACAAAGACAACAACCCACCACGAAATGAGGGGAAAAGGGCTGCCTAAGTATGGTTCCCAATCGGAGACAACGATAGACAGATGTCCCTGATTGAGAACCAGACCCGGCCAAAACAAAGACAACAACCCACCACGAAATGAGGGGAAAAGGGCTGCCTAAATATGGTTCCCAATCGGAGACAACAATAGAAAGATGTCCCTGATTGAGAACCAGACCCGGCCAAAACAAAGACAACAACCCACCACGAAATGAGGGGAAAAGGGCTGCCTAAGTATGGTTCCCAATCGGAGACAACAATAGAAAGATGTCCCTGATTGAGAACCAGACCCGGCCAAAACATAAAAATACAAAATCATAGATAACAAAACATAGAATGCCCACCCCAAATCACACCCTGACCAAACCAAATAGAGACATTAAAAGGCTCTCTAAGGTCAGGGCGTGACAGACTATTCATGATGGTGTGTTTGTAAGGACTTACCTACAGTAAGGCAACATGTCATGTTGTTTGGACTAGGGTAACAGACAGACCTGTTATATGGACTAGGGTAACAGACAGACCTGTTATATGGACTAGGGTAACAGACCAGACCTGTTATATGGACTAGGGTAACAGACAGACCTGTTATATGGACTAGGGTAACAGACCAGACCTGTTATATGGACTAGGGTAACAGACCAGACCTGTTATATGGACTAGGGTAACAGACAGACCTGTTATATGGACTAGGGTAACAGACCAGACCTGTTATATGGACTAGGGTAACAGACCAGACCTGTTATATGGACTAGGTAACAGACCAGACAGACCTGTTATATGGACTAGGGTAACAGACAGACCTGTTATATGGACTGGTAACAGACAGACCTTATATGGACTAGGGTAACAGACAGACCTGTTATATGGACTAGGGTAACAGACAGACCTGTTATATGGACTAGGGTAACAGACAGACCTGTTATATGGACTAGGGTAACAGACCAGACCTGTTATATGGACTAGGGTAACAGACAGACCTGTTATATGGACTAGGGTAACAGACCAGACCTGTTATATGGACTAGGGTAAAAGACATACCTGTTATATGGACTAGGGTAACAGACCAGACCTGTTATATGGACTAGGGTAACAGACCAGACCTGTTATATGGACTAGGGTAACAGACCAGACAGACCTGTTATATGAACTAGGGTAACAGACAGACCTGTTATATGGACTAGGGTAACAGACAGACCTGTTATATGGACTAGGGTAACAGACAGACCTGTTATATGGACTAGGGTAACAGACATACCTGTTATATGGACTAGGGTAACAGACCAGACCTGTTATATGGACTAGGGTAGCAGACCAGACCTGTTATATGGACTAGGGTAACAGACCAGACCTGTTATATGGACTAGGGTAACAGACAGACCTGTTATATGGACTAGGGTAACAGACAGACCTGTTATATGGACTAGGGTAACAGACCAGACCTGTTATATGGACTAGGGTAACAGACAGACCTGTTATATGGACTAGGGTAACAGACCAGACCTGTGATATGGACTAGGGTAACAGACAAACCTGTTATATGGACTAGGGTAACAGACCAGACCTGTTATATGGACTAGGGTAACAGACAGACCTGTTATATGGACTAGGTAACAGACCAGACCTGTTATATGGACTAGGTAACAGACCAGACCTGTTATATGGACTAGGGTAACAGACAGACCTGTTATATGGACTAGGTAACAGACAAACCTGTTATATGGACCAGACAGACCTGTTATATGGACTAGGGTAACAGACAGACCTGTTATATGGACTAGGAACAGACAGACCTGTTATATGGACTAGGGTAACAGACAGACCTGTTATATGGACTAGGGTAACAGACAGACCTGTTATATGGACTAGGGTAACAGACAGACCTGTTATATGGACTAGGGTAACAGACCAGACCTGTTATATGGACTAGGTAACAGACCAGACCTGTTATATGGACTAGGTAACAGACCTGTTATATGGACTAGGTAACAGACCAGACCTGTTATATGGACTAGGGTAACAGACAGACCTGTTATATGGACTAGGGTAACAGACAGACCTGTTATATGGACTAGGGTAACAGACCAGACCTGTTATATGGACTAGGGTAACAGACCAGACCTGTTATATGGACTAGGTAACAGACCAGACCTGTTATATGGACTAGGGTAACAGACAGACAGACAGACCTGTTATATGGACTAGGTAACAGACCAGACCTGTTATATGGACTAGGGTAACAGACAGACCTGTTATATGGACTAGGGTAACAGACAGACCTGTTATATGGACTAGGGTAACAGACAGACCTGTTATATGGACTAGGTAACAGACCACACCTGTTATATGGACTAGGGTAACAGACCAGACCTGTTATATGGACTAGGGTAACAGACCAGACCTGTTATATGGACTAGGGTAACAGACCAGACCTGTTATATGGACTAGGGTAACAGACCAGACCTGTTATATGGACTAGGGTAACAGACCAGACCTGTTATATGGACTAGGTAACAGACCAGACCTGTTATATGGACTAGGGTAACAGACCAGACCTGTTATATGGACTAGGTAACAGACCAGACCTGTTATATGGACTAGGTAACAGACCAGACAGACCTGTTATATGGACTAGGGTAACAGACCAGACCTGTTATATGGACTAGGTAACAGACCAGACCTGTTATATGGACTAGGTAACAGACCAGACCTGTTATATGGACTAGGTAACAGACCAGACCTGTTATATGGACTAGGTAACAGACCAGACCTGTTATATGGACTAGGTAACAGACAGACCTGTTATATGGACTAGGTAACAGACCAGACAGACCTGTTATATGGACTAGGTAACAGACCAGACAGACCTGTTATATGGACTAGGTAACAGACCAGACCTGTTATATGGACTAGGTAACAGACCAGACCTGTTATATGGACTAGGGTAACAGACAGACCTGTTATATGGACTAGGGTAACAGACAGACCTGTTATATGGACTAGGTAACAGACAGACCTGTTATATGGACTAGGTAACAGACCAGACTTGTTATATGGACTAGGTAACAGACCAGACCTGTTATATGGACTAGGGTAACAGACCAGACCTGTTATATGGACTAGGTAACAGACCAGACCTGTTATATGGACTAGGTAACAGACCAGACCTGTTATATGGACTAGGTAACAGACCAGACAGACCTGTTATATGGACTAGGTAACAGACCAGACCTGTTATATGGACTAGGTAACAGACAGACCTGTTATATGGACTAGGTAACAGACCAGACCTGTTATATGGACTAGGTAACAGACCAGACCTGTTATATGGACTAGGGTAACAGACCAGACCTGTTATATGGACTAGGTAACATACAGACCTGTTATATGGACTAGGTAACAGACCAGACCTGTTATATGGACTAGGTAACAGACCAGACAGACCTGTTATATGGACTAGGGTAACAGACCAGACCTGTTATATGGACTAGGTAACAGACCAGACCTGTTATATGGACTAGGGTAACAGACAGACCTGTTATATGGACTAGGGTAACAGACCAGACAGACCTGTTATATGGACTAGGTAACAGACAGACCTGTTATATGGACTAGGGTAACAGACAGACCTGTTATATGGACTAGGTAACAGACCAGACCTGTTATATGGACTAGGGGTAACAGACAGACCTGTTATATGGACTAGGTAACAGACAGACCTGTTATATGGACTAGGGTAACAGACCAGACAGACCTGTTATATGGACTAGGTAACAGACAGACCTGTTATATGGACTAGGTAACAGACAGACCTGTTATATGGACTAGGGTAACAGACAGACCTGTGATATGGACTAGGGTAACAGACAGACCTGTTATATGGACTAGGTAACAGACCAGACCTGTTATATGGACTAGGGTAACAGACCAGACCTGTTATATGGACTAGGGTAACAGACAGACCTGTTATATGGACTAGGGTAACAGACAGACCTGTTATATGGACTAGGTAACAGACAGACCTGTTATATGGACTAGGTAACAGACCAGACCTGTTATATGGACTAGGTAACAGACCAGACCTGTTATATGGACTAGGGTAACAGACCAGACCTGTTATATGGACTAGGTAACAGACCAGACCTGTTATATGGACTAGGTAACAGACCAGACCTGTTAGGACTAGGTAACAGACCAGACCTGTTATATGGACTAGGTAACAGACCAGACCTGTTATATGGACTAGGGTAACAGACCAGACAGACCTGTTATATGGACTAGGTAACAGACCAGACCTGTTATATGGACTAGGGTAACAGACAGACCTGTTATATGGACTAGGTAACAGACCAGACCTGTTATATGGACTAGGTAACAGACCAGACCTGTTATATGGACTAGGTAACAGACCAGACCTGTTATATGGACTAGGTAACATACAGACCTGTTATATGGACTAGGTAACAGACCAGACAGACCTGTTATATGGACTAGGTAACAGACCAGACAGACCTGTTATATGGACTAGGTAACAGACCAGACCTGTTATATGGACTAGGGTAACAGACCAGACCTGTTATATGGACTAGGTAACAGACAGACCTGTTATATGGACTAGGTAACAGACCAGACAGACCTGTTATATGGACTAGGTAACAGACAGACCTGTTATATGGACTAGGTAACAGACAGACCTGTTATATGGACTAGGTAACAGACCAGACCTGTTATATGGACTAGGTAACAGACAGACCTGTTATATGGACTAGGGTAACAGACAGACCTGTTATATGGACTAGGGTAACAGACCAGACAGACCTGTTATATGGACTAGGTAACAGACAGACCTGTTATATGGACTAGGTAACAGACAGACCTGTTATATGGACTAGGTAACAGACAGACCTGTGATATGGACTAGGTAACAGACAGACCTGTTATATGGACTAGGTAACAGACCAGACCTGTTATATGGACTAGGTAACAGACCAGACCTGTTATATGGACTAGGGTAACAGACAGACCTGTTATATGGACTAGGGTAACAGACAGACCTGTTATATGGACTAGGGTAACAGACAGACCTGTTATATGGACTAGGTAACAGACCAGACCTGTTATATGGACTAGGTAACAGACCAGACCTGTTATATGGACTAGGTAACAGACCAGACCTGTTATATGGACTAGGGTAACAGACCAGACAGACCTGTTATATGGACTAGGGTAACAGACAGACCTGTTATATGGACTAGGGTAACAGACAGACCTGTTATATGGACTAGGGTAACAGACCAGACCTGTTATATGGACTAGGGTAACAGACCAGACCTGTTATATGGACTAGGGTAACAGACCAGACCTGTTATATGGACTAGGGTAACAGACAGACCTGTTATATGGACTAGGGTAACAGACCAGACCTGTTATATAGACTAGGGTAACAGACAGACCTGTTATATGGACTAGGGTAACAGACCACCCTACACCCTGCATCCTACACCCTACACCCTGCACCCTACACCCTATACCCTACACTCTACACTGCACCCTACACTCTGCACCCAACACTGTGCACCCTACACCTTACACCCTACACCCTACACCCTACTCTGCACCATACACCCTACACTGCACCCTACACCCTACACTGCACCCTACACCCTACTCTGCACCCTACACCCTACACTGCACCTTACACCCTACACTGAACCCTGCACCCTACTCTGTACCCTACACCCTACACCCTACACTACACCCTACACTGCACCCTAAACACTGCACCCTACACACTACACCCTACACACTGCACCCTACACTGCACCCTACACTACACACTGCACCCTACACTGCACCCTACACCCTACACCCTACATCCTACACCCTACACAGCACCCTACACCCCACACTACAACATACACTGCACCCTACACTGCACCCTACACCCTATATCCTACACCCTACACAGCACCCTACACCCCACACTACAACATACACTGCACCCTACACTGCACCCTACACCCTACATCCTACACCCTACACAGCACCCTACACACTACACACTGCACCCTACACAGCACCCTACACACTACACACTGCACCCTACACCCTACATCCTACACCCTACACAGAACCCTACACACTACACCCTGCACCCTACACTGCACCCTACACCCTACACTACAACATACACTGCACCCTACACAGCACCCTACACCCTACATCCTACACCCTACACAGCACCCTACACACTACACCCTGCACCCTACACTGCATTCTACACCCTACATCCTACACCCTACACAGAACCCTACACACTACACCCTACACTGCACCCTACACTCTACAGCCTACACTGCACCCTACACACTGCACCCTACACTGCACCCTACACCCTACACCCTACACATTACACCCTACACTGCACCCTACACCCTACATCCTACACCCTACACAGCACCCTACACACTAAACACTGCACCCTACACTGCATCCTACACCCTACATCCTACACAGCACCCTACACTGAATCCTACACCCTACACCCTACACTGCACCATACACACTACACACTGCACCCTAAACCCCTTTACTGCACCCTTCAACCTACACCCTACACTGCACCATACACACTACACACTGCACCCTAAACCCTAAACTGCACCCTACACTCTACACTGCACCCTACACCCTACACTTCACCCTCATCCTACACTGTACCCTACACCCTGCACCCTACACTGCATCCTACACCCTACACATTACACCCTACACAGCACCCTACACACTACACATTACACC
>NC_088421.1:53780751-53785751 GCF_034236695.1 Oncorhynchus nerka | reverse complement strand
CTAGTTGTTATTAATGACTAGTTGTTATTTATGACTAGTTGTTATTTATGACTAGTTGTTATTAATGACTAGTTGTTATTTATGACTAGTTGTTATTTATGACTAGTTGTTATTTATGACTAGTAGTTATTAATGACTAGTAGTTATTTATGACTAGTATTTATTTATGACTAGTTGTTATTTATGACTAGTTGTTATTTATGACTAGTAGTTATTAATGACTAGTAGTTATTTATGACTAGTATTTATTTATGACTAGTTGTTATTAATGACTAGTTGTTATTTATGACTAGTTGTTATTTATGACTAGTTGTTATTAATGACTAGTAGTTATTAATGACTAGTAGTTATTTATGACTAGTATTTATTTATGACTAGTTGTTATTTATGACTAGTTGTTATTTATGACTAGTAGTTATTAATGACTAGTAGTTATTTATGACTAGTATTTATTTATGACTAGTTGTTATTAATGACTAGTTGTTATTTATGACTAGTTGTTATTTATGACTAGTTGTTATTAATGACTAGTTGTTATTTATGACTAGTTGTTATTTATGACTAGTTGTTATTTATGACTAGTAGTTATTAATGACTAGTTGTTATTTATGACTAGTTGTTATTAATGACTAGTTGTTATTTATGACTAGTTGTTATTTATGACTAGTTGTTATTAATGACTAGTTGTTATTAATGACTAGTTGTTATTTATGACTAGTTGTTATTAATGACTAGTTGTTATTTATGACTAGTTGTTATTTATGACTAGTTGTTATTAATGACTAGTTGTTATTTATGACTAGTAGTTATTAATGACTAGTAGTTATTTATGACTAGTATTTATTTATGACTAGTTGTTATTAATGACTAGTTGTTATTTATGACTAGTTGTTATTTATGACTAGTTGTTATTAATGACTAGTTGTTATTTATGACTAGTTGTTATTTATGACTAGTTGTTATTTATGACTAGTAGTTATTAATGACTAGTTGTTATTTATGACTAGTTGTTATTAATGACTAGTAGTTATTTATGACTAGTATTTATTTATGACTAGTTGTTATTAATGACTAGTTGTTATTTATGACTAGTTGTTATTTATGACTAGTTGTTATTTATGACTAGTTGTTATTTATGACTAGTTGTTATTTATGACTAGTTGTTATTTATGACTAGTAGTTATTAATGACTAGTTGTTATTTATGACTAGTTGTTATTAATGACTAGTTGTTATTTATGACTAGTTGTTATTTATGACTAGTTGTTATTAATGACTAGTTGTTATTTATGACTAGTTGTTATTTATGACTAGTTGTTATTAATGACTAGTTGTTATTCATGACTAGTTGTTATTTATGACTAGTTGTTATTAATGACTAGTAGTTATTAATGACTAGTAGTTATTTATGACTAGTATTTATTTATGACTAGTTGTTATTTATGACTAGTTGTTATTAATGACTAGTAGTTATTATGACTAGTAGTTATTTATGACTAGTATTTATTTATGACTAGTTGTTATTTATGACTAGTTGTTATTTATGACTAGTAGTTATTAATGACTAGTAGTTATTTATGACTAGTATTTATTTATGACTAGTTGTTATTAATGACTAGTTGTTATTTATGACTAGTTGTTATTTATGACTAGTTGTTATTAATGACTAGTTGTTATTTATGACTAGTTGTTATTTATTACTAGTTGTTATTTATGACTAGTAGTTATTAATGACTAGTAGTTATTTATGACTAGTATTTATTTATGACTAGTTGTTATTTATGACTAGTTGTTATTTATGACTAGTAGTTATTAATGACTAGTAGTTATTTATGACTAGTATTTATTTATGACTAGTTGTTATTAATGACTAGTTGTTATTTATGACTAGTTGTTATTTATGACTAGTTGTTATTAATGACTAGTAGTTATTAATGACTAGTAGTTATTTATGACTAGTATTTATTTATGACTAGTTGTTATTTATGACTAGTTGTTATTTATGACTAGTAGTTATTAATGACTAGTAGTTATTTATGACTAGTATTTATTTATGACTAGTTGTTATTAATGACTAGTTGTTATTTATGACTAGTTGTTATTTATGACTAGTTGTTATTTATGACTAGTTGTTATTAATGACTAGTTGTTATTTATGACTAGTTGTTATTTATGACTAGTTGTTATTTATGACTAGTAGTTATTAATGACTAGTTGTTATTTATGACTAGTTGTTATTAATGACTAGTTGTTATTTATGACTAGTTGTTATTTATGACTAGTTGTTATTAATGACTAGTTGTTATTAATGACTAGTTGTTATTTATGACTAGTTGTTATTAATGACTAGTTGTTATTTATGACTAGTTGTTATTTATGACTAGTTGTTATTAATGACTAGTTGTTATTTATGACTAGTAGTTATTAATGACTAGTAGTTATTTATGACTAGTATTTATTTATGACTAGTTGTTATTAATGACTAGTTGTTATTTATGACTAGTTGTTATTTATGACTAGTTGTTATTAATGACTAGTTGTTATTTATGACTAGTTGTTATTTATGACTAGTTGTTATTTATGACTAGTAGTTATTAATGACTAGTTGTTATTTATGACTAGTTGTTATTAATGACTAGTTGTTATTTATGACTAGTTGTTATTTATGACTAGTTGTTATTAATGACTAGTTGTTATTAATGACTAGTAGTTATTAATGACTAGTTGTTATTAATGACTAGTTGTTATTAATGACTAGTAGTTATTAATGACTAGTTGTTATTAATGACTAGTTGTTATTAATGACTAGTTGTTATTTATGACTAGTTGTTATTTATGACTAGTAGTTATTTATGACTAGTTGTTATTTATGACTAGTAGTTATTAATGACTAGTTGTTATTTATGACTAGTAGTTATTTATGACTAGTTGTTATTTATGACTAGTAGTTCATATTTTTTTTAAAATATATTTTTAATTTCACCTTTATTTATTTTCTTTTTTTCCCCCACCTTTATTTAACCAGGTAGGCTAGTTGAGAACACCTTTATTTAACCAGGTAGTCTAGTTGAGAACACCTTTATTTAACCAGGTAGTCTAGTTGAGAACACCTTTATTTAACCTGGTAGGCTGGTTGAGAACAAGTTCTCATTTACAACTGCGACCTGGCCAAGAATAAAGCAAAGCAGTTCGACACAAACAACAACAACAGAGTTACACACAAACAAACGTTACAGTCAATAACACTAATGAAAAGTCTACGTGTGCAAATGTAGAAGAGTAGTGAGGTAAGAGAATAAATAGGTCATGGAGGCGTGCAAGAAGATGGATGTGCCAGTAGAGATACTGGGGGTGCAAAGGAGCAAGATAAATAAATACCAGTATGGGGATGAGGTAGGTAGATGGGCTGTTTACAGATGGGCTGTGTACAGGTACGGTGATCTGGGAGCTGCTCTGACAGCTGGTGCTTAAAGTTAGAGAGGGAGATATGAGTCTCCAGCTTCAGAGATTTTGGAAGCTGGAGTAGTTAATAATGACCAGTTATTAATGACTAGTAGTTAATAATGACCAGTTATTAATGACTAGTAGTTAATAATGACTAGTTATTAATGACTAGTAGTTAATAATGACCAGTTATTAATGACTAGTAGTTAATAATGACCAGTTATTAATGACTAGTAGTTAATAATGACCAGTTATTAATGACTAGTAGTTAATAATGACTAGTAGTTAATAATGACTAGTTATTAATGACTAGTAGTTAATAATGACTAGTAGTTAATAATGACTAGTTATTAATGACTAGTAGTTAATAATGACCAGTTATTAATGACTAGTAGTTAATAATGACCAGTTATTAATGACTAGTAGTTAATAATGACTAGTTATTAATGACTAGTAGTTAATAATGACTAGTAGTTAATAATGACTAGTAGTTAATAATGAATTAATAATGACTAGTTATTAATGACTAGTTGTTATTAGTGACTATTAGTTATTTATGACACAAAGTAATTTGTAGATCAGTCAGCTGGCAGTCACCTGCAATGCCCTCCCTCCCTCCCCTCCCTCCCTCCCTCCCTCCCTCCCTCCCTCCCTCCCTCCCTCCCTCCCTCCTCCCTCCCTCCTCCCTCCCTCCCTCCCCTCCCTCCCTCCCTCCCTCCCTCCCTCCCCTCCCTCCCTCCCTCTCTCTCTATCCGTCCTCCCCCTTCTGTCTCAGACTATATGGTTTAGAGATTCTCCTTAAAAGGAACAGCCCAGTCTGTTGTATTAGCATTGTGAGGTTTCTCTCTGTGTGTGTGTGTGTGTGTGTGTGTATTGTACTGTGTCTGTTTGTGGTTCCCACCCTTCTCTCTCTCCCTCCTCTCTCTCTCTCTTTCCCTCAGCAGCATTTTGAATGAGTGTTGCTGTGCTGAGCTGTGATTGGTTCCCAGAGCTGCCATATAAGGGCACTGCCCAGCAGCTCAGACAGGAAGTAAGGGGTTAACAGGAAGTCAGACATCGGCACCGGAATGTTGCTGCTGCCGCCTCACCTTTACTACCACCCCCTCTCTGTCTCTCTCTCTCTCTGTCTCTCTCTCTCTCTGTCTCTCTCTCTCTGTCTCTCCCTGTCTCTCTCTGCCTGTCTCTCTCTGTCTCTCTCTGTCTCTCTCTGTCTGTCTCTCTCTCTCTCTCTCTCCTTGTCTCTCTCTCTCTGTCTCTCTCTCTCTGTGTCTCTGTCTCTGTCTCTCTCTGTCTCTCTCTGTCTCTCCCTGTCTCTCTCTCTCTGTCTCTCTCTGTCTCTCTCTCTCTCTGTCTCTGTCTCTCTCTGTCTCTCCCTGTCTCTCCCTGTCTCTCTCTCTCTGTCTCTCTGTCTCTCTCTGTCTCCTGTCTCTCTCTCTGTCTCTCTCTGTCTCTCTCTGTCTCTCTCTCTCTCTCTCTCTCTCTCTCTGTCTCTCTCTCTCTCTCTCTCTCTCTCTCTCTCTCTCTCTCTCTCTCTGTCTCTGTCTCTCTCTGTCTCTG
>NC_088421.1:53765751-53775751 GCF_034236695.1 Oncorhynchus nerka | reverse complement strand
TCCATAGAATCTAAATCCATAGAATCTAAATCCATAGAATCTAAATCCATAGAATCTAAATCCATAGAATCTAAATCCATAGAATCTAAATCTATAAATCTAAATCATCCATAGAATCAATCCATAGAATCTAAATCCATAGATCTAAATCTATAGAATCTAAATCCATAGAATCTAAATCTAAAATCCATAGAATCTAAATCCATAGAATCTAAATCTAGAATCTAAATCCATAGAATCTAAATCCATCTAGAATCTAAATCCATAGAATCTAAATCTAAATCCATAGAATCTAAATCTATAGAATCTAAATCCATAGAATCTAAATCTAAATCTAAATCATAGAATCTAAATCCCATAGAATCTAAATCCATAGAATCTAAATCCATAGAAATCTAAATCCACAGAATCTAAATCCATAGAATCTAAATCCACAGAATCTAAATCCATAGAATCTAAATCTATAGAATCTAAATCCATAGAATCTAAATCCAATCCATAGAATCTAAATCTAAATCCATAGAATCTAAATCTATAGAATCTAAATCCATAGAATCTAACTATAGAATCTAACCATAGAATCTAAATCCATAGAATCTAAATCTAAATCTATAGAATCTAAATCCATAGAATCTAAATCCATAGAATCTAAATCTAAATCCATAGAATCTAAATCCATAGAATCTAAATCCATAGAATCTAAATCCATAGAATCTAAATCTAAATCCATAGAATCTAAATCCATAGAATCTAAATCCATAGAATCTAAATCCATAGAATCTAAATCTATAGAATCTAAATCTAAATCCATAGAATCTAAATCCATAGAATCTAAATCCATAGAATCTAAATCTATAGAATCTAAATCTATAGAATCTAAATCTAAATCTATAGAATCTAAACTAAGAATCTAAACCATAGAATCTAAATCCATAGAATCTAAATCCATAGAAATCCATAAATCTAAATAGAATCTAAATCCATAGAATCTAAATCCATAGAATCTAAATCTAAATCACAAATCCATGAATCTAAATCCATAGAATCGAAATCTAAATCATAGAATCTAAATCTAAATCTATAGAATCTAAATCCATAGAATCTAAATCCATAGAATCTAAATCTATAGAATCTAAATCTATAGAATCTAAATCTATAGAATCTAAATCCATAGAATCTAAATCTATAGAATCTAAATCTAAATCCATAGAATCTAAATCTATAGAATCTAAATCTAAATCTATAGAATCTAAATCTAAATCTATAGAATCTAAATCCATAGAATCTAAATCCATAGAATCTAAATCCACAGAATCTAAATCCATAGAATCTAAATCCATAGAATCTAAATCCATAGAATCTAAATCCATAGAATCTAAATCTATAGAATCTAAATCTAAATCTATAGAATCTAAATCCATAGAATCTAAATCCACAGAATCTAAATCTAAATCCATAGAATCTAAATCCATAGAATCTAAATCTAAATCTATAGAATCTAAATCCATAGAATCTAAATCCATAGAATCTAAATCCATAGAATCTAAATCTAAATCCATAGAATCTAAATCCATAGAATCTAAATCTAAATCTATAGAATCTAAATCTATAGAATCTAAATCCATAGAATCTAAATCCACAGAATCTAAATCTAAATCCATAGAATCTAAATCTATAGAATCTAAATCTAAATCCATAGAATCTAAATCTATAGAATCTAAATCCATAGAATCTAAATCCATAGAATCTAAATCTATAGAATCTAAATCCATAGAATCTAAATCCATAGAATCTAAATCTATAGAATCTAAATCTCTAAATCTATAGAATCTAAATCTATAGAATCTAAATCCATAGAATCTAAATCCACAGAATCTAAATCCATTGAATCTAAATCATAAATCTATAGAATCTAAATCTATAGAATCTAAATCCATAGAATCTAAATCTATAGAATCTAAATCTAAATCTATAGAATCTAAATCCATAGAACTCTAAATCCAGAATCTAAATCTGTAAATCTAAATCCATAGAATCTAAATCTAATCAGGAATCTAAATCATAGAATCTCTATAGAATCCAAATCCATAGAATCTAAATCCTATAAAGAATCTAAATCCATAGAATCTAAATCCATAGAATCTAAATCTATAGAATCTAAATCTAAATCTATAGAATCTAAATCCATAGAATCTAAATCCATAGAATCTAAATCCATAGAATCTAAATCCTAAATCTAGAATCTAAATCCACAGAATCTAAATCCATAGAATCTAAATCCATCTAGAATCTAAATCCATAGAATCTAATCTAAATCCATAGAATCTAACTATCTATGAATCTAAATCTATAGAATCTAAATCCATAGAATCTAAATCCACAGAATCTAAATCTAAATCTAAATCCATAGAATCTAAATCTATAGAATCTAAATCCATAGAATCTAAATCCATAGAATCTAAATCCATAGAATCTAAATCCACAGAATCTAAATCTATAGAATCTAAATCTAAATCCATAGAATCTAAATCTATAGAATCTAAATCTATAGAATCTAAATCCACAGAATCTAAATCCATAGAATCTAAATCCACAGAATCTAAATCCATAGAATCTAAATCCATAGAATCTAAATCCATAGAATCTAAATCCATAGAATCTAAATAAATCTAAACATAGAATCTAAATCTATAGAATCTAAATCTATAGAATCTAAATCAACCAGAATCTAAATCCATAAATCCTAAATCTAAATCATAGAATCTAAATCCATAAGAATCTAAACTATAGAATCTAAATCTATAGAATCTAAATCTATAGAATCTAAATCCATAGAATCTAAATCTACAGAATCTAAATCTATAGAATCTAAATCCATAGAATCTAAATCCACAGAATCTAAATCTATAGAATCTAAATCCATAGAATCTAAATCCATAGAATCTAAATCTATAGAATCTAAATCTATAGAATCTAAATCTAAATCCATAGAATCTAAATCTATAGAATCTAAATCTATAGAATCTAAATCTATAGAATCTAAATCTATAGAATCTAAATCTAAATCCATAGAATCTAAATCCATAGAATCTAAATCCACAGAATCTAAATCCATAGAATCTAAATCCATAGAATCTAAATCCACAGAATCTAAATCCATAGAATCTAAATCTATAGAATCTAAATCCATAGAATCTAAATCCATAGAATCTAAATCCATAGAATCTAAATCCATAGAATCTAAATCCATAGAATCTAAATCTAGAATCTAAATCCAGAATCTAAATCCATAGAATCTAAATCCATAGAATCTAAATCTATAGAATCTAAATCTATAGAATCTAAATCCATAGAATCTAAATCTATAGAATCTAAATCCATAGAATCTAAATCCATAGAATCTAAATCCATAGAATCTAAATCCATAGAATCTAAATCCATAGAATCTAAATCTAAATCCATAGAATCTAAATCCATAGAATCTAAATCCATAGAATCTAAATCCATAGAATCTAAATCTATAGAATCTAAATCCATAGAATCTAAATCTATAGAATCTAAATCCATAGAATCTAAATCTATAGAATCTAAATCCATAGAATCTAAATCCATAGAATCTAAATCCATAGAATCTAAATCTAAAATCTATCTAGAATCTAAATCCATAGAATCTAAATCCAGAATCTAAATCCATAGAATCTAAATCCATAGAATCTAAATCCATAGAATCTAACCATAGAATCTAAATCCATAGAATCTAAATCTAAATCTATAGAATCTAAATCCATAGAATCTAAATCCATAGAATCTAAATCTATAGAATCTAAATCCATAGAATCTAAATCCATAGAATCTAAATCCATAGAATCTAAATCCATAGAATCTAAATCCATAGAATCTAAATCCATAGAATCTAAATCTAAATCCATAGAATCTAAATCCATAGAATCTAAATCTTCTAGGAAAACTCTAAACAAACAACAACAGGAAGAGTTATCTATCCAAAACAGAGATGTACGGATAAACCACTTCTCCAATCTTTTGGCTCTATAACAAAGAACAAAGAGCAAAAACATATACATGATCAAATACAAATCTTTACCAGAACCCACTGGATTCTCCAATTACCTTGAACGAGTTACAGGACAAAATAAAAACCCTCCGACCCAAAAAAGGCCTGTGGTGTTGATGGTATCCTCAGTGAAATGATCAAATATACAGACCACTGATTGATTGATTGATTTTTAAAAAGCCTTTGACTCAATTTGGCTTGAGTGTCTGTTATATAAATGGATGGAAAGTGGTGTTGGGGGAAAACATACGACATTATAAAATCCATGTACACAAACAACAAGTTGAGACTCTGCATGCAGAATTCTGCAAATATATCCTCCGTGTACAACCTAAAACACCAAATAATGCCTGCAGAGCAGAATTAGGCCGATACCCGCTAATTATCAAAATCCAGAAAAGAGACGTTAAATTCTACAACCACCTAAAAGGAAGCGATTCCCAAACCTTCCTTAACAAAAGCCATCACCTACAGAGAGATGAACCTGGAGAAGAGTCCTCTAAAACACAAAAACAGACAAGCTGGTCCTGGGGCTCTGTTCACAAACACAAACAGACCCCTGACAGAGAGATGGTCCTGGGGCTCTGTTCAAAACACACCCTACAGAGAGAGATGAACTCGAGAAGAGTCCCCTAAAAGCCCTGGGGCTCTGTTCACACACCCTACAGAGAGATGAACCTGGAGAAGAGTCCCTAAGCAAGCTGGTCCTGGGGCTCTGTTCACAAACACACCCTACAGAGAGATGAACCTGGAGAAGAGTCCCCTAAGAAGCTGGTCCTGGGGCTCTGTCTACAAACACAAACACACCCTACAGAGAGATGAACCTGGGGAAGAGTCCTGGCTGGTCCTGGGGCTGTTCACAAACACAAACACACCCTACAGAGAGATGAACCTGGATAAGAGTCCCCTAAGCAAGCTGGTCCTGGGGCTCTGTTCACAAACACAAACACACCCTACAGAGAGATGAACCTGGATAAGAGTCCCCTAAGCAAGCTGGTCCTGGGGCTCTGTTCACAAACACAAACAGGACAGGACAGGACAGCAACACAAACAGACCCCACAGAGCCCCAGGACAGCAACACAAACTGGGCCCTAACTGATGGTTAGGTCCCAGCTCCTCTCCAATACAGTATAACTGATGGTGAGGGCCCAGCCCTCTCCAATACAGTCTAACTGGGATGGTGAGGGCCCAGCTCCTCTCCAATACAGTCTAACTGATGGTGAGGGCCCAGCTCCTCTCCAATACAGTCTAACTGATGGTGAGGGCCCAGCTCCTCTCCAATACAGTCTAACTGATGGTGAGGGCCCAGCTCCTCTCCAATACAGTCTAACTGATGGTGAGGGACCAGCTCCTCTCCAATACAGGGCCCAGCTCCTCTCCAATACAGGGCCCAGCTCCTCTCCAATACAGTCTAACTGATGGTGAGGGCCCAGCTCCTCTCCAATACAATCTAACTGATGGTGAGGGCCCAGCTCCTCTCCAATACAGTCTAACTGATGGTGAGGGCCCAGCTCCTCTCCAATACAGTCTAACTGATGGTGAGGGCCCAGCTCCTCTCCAATACAGGGCCCAGCTCCTCTCCAATACAGTCTAACTGATGGTCAGGGCCCAGCTCCTCTCCAATACAGTCTAACTGATGGTGAGGGCCCAGTTCCTCTCCAATACAGTCTAACTGATGGTTAGGGACCAGCTCCTCTCCAATACAGGGCCCAGCTCCTCTCCAATACAGTCTAACTGATGGTGAGGGCCTAGCTCTTCTCCAATACAGTCTAACTGATGGTTAGGGCCCAGCTCCTCTCCAATACAGGGCCCAGCTCCTCTCCAATACAGTCTAACTGATGGTGAGGGCCCAGCTCCTCTCCAATACAGTCTAACTGATGGTTAGGGCCCAGCTCCTCTCCAATACAGTCTAACTGATGGTTAGGGCCCAGCTCCTCTCCAATACAGTCTAACTGATGTTGAGGGCCCAGCTCCTCTCCAATACAGGGCCCAGCTCCTCTCCAATACAGTCTAACTGATGGTGAGGGCCCAGTTCCTCTCCAATACAGTCTAACTGATGGTCAGGGCCCAGCTCCTCTCCAGTACAGTCTAACTGATGGTGAGGGCCCAGCTCCTCTCCAATACAGTCTAACTGATGGTGAGGGCCCAGCTCCTCTCCAATACAGTCTAACTGATGGTGAGGGCCCAGCTCCTCTCCAATACAGTTTAACTGATGGTGAGGGCCCAGCTCCTCTCCAATACAGGGATCAGCTCCTCTCCAATACAGTTTAACTGATGGTGAGGGCCCAGCTCCTCTCCAATACAGTCTAACTGATGGTGAGGGACCAGCTTCTCTCCAATACAGTCTAACTGATGGTGAGGGCCCAGCTCTTCTCCAATACAGTCTAACTGATGGTGAGGGCCCAGCTCCTCTCCAATACAGGGCCCAGCTCCTCTCCAATACAGTCTAATTGATGGTTAGGCCCAGCTCCTCTCCAATACAGGGCCCAGCTCCTTCCAATACAGTCTAACTGATGGTTAGGGCCCAGCTCCTCTCCAATACAGGGCCCAGCTCCTCTCCAATACAGTCTAACTGATGGTTAGGCCCAGCTCCTCTCCAATACAGGGCCCAGCTCCTCTCCAATACAGTCTAACTGATGGTGAGGGCCCAGCTCCTCTCCAATACAGTCTAACTGATGGTGAGGGCCCAGCTCCTATCCAGTAACTGAGGTGAGGGCCCAGCTCCTCTCCAATACAGTCTAACTGATGGTGAGGGCCCAGCTCCTCTCCAATACAGTCTAACTGATGGTGAGGGCCCAGCTCCTCTCCAATACAGGGCCCAGCCCCTCTCCAATACAGTTTAACTGATGGTGAGGGCCCAGCTCCTCTCCAATACAGGGATCAGCTCCTCTCCAATACAGTTTAACTGATGGTGAGGGCCCAGCTCCTCTCCAATACAGTCTAACTGATGGTGAGGGCCCAGCCCTTCCAATACAGTCTAACTGATGGTGAGGGCCCAGCTCCTTCCAATACAGGGCCCAGCTCCTCTCCAATACCCAGCTCCTCTCCAATACAGTGATGGTGAGGGCCCAGCTCCTCTCCAATACAGTCTAACTGATGGTTAGGGTCCAGCTCCTCTCCAATACAGGGCCCAGCTCCTCTCGAATACAGTCTAATTGATGGTTAGGCACCGCTCCTCTCCAATACAGGGCCCAGCTCCTCTCCAATACAGTCTAACTGATGGTTAGGGCCGAGCTCCTCTCCAATACAGGGCCCAGCTCCTCTCCAATACAGTCTAACTGATGGTTAGGCCCAGCTCCTCTCCAATACAGGGCCCAGCTCCTCTCCAATACAGTCCAACTGATGGTGAGGGCCCAGCTCCTCTCCAATACAGTCTAACTGATGGTGAGGGCCCAGCTCCTATCCAATACAGTCTAACTGATGGTTAGGGCCCAGCTCCTCTCCAATACAGGGCCCAGCTCCTCTCCAATACAGTCTAACTGATGGTGAGGGCCCAGCTCCTCTCCAATACAGTCTAACTGATGGTTAGGGCCCAGCTCCTCTCCAATACAGTCTAACTGATGGTTAGGGCCCAGCTCCTCTCCAATACAGTCTAACTGATGTTGAGGGCCCAGCTCCTCTCCAATACAGGGCCCAGCTCCTCTCCAATACAGTCTAACTGATGGTGAGGGCCCAGCTCCTCTCCAATACAGTCTAACTGATGGTGAGGGCCCAGCTCCTCTCCAATACAGGGCCCAGCCCCTCTCCAATACAGTTTAACTGATGGTGAGGGCCCAGCTCCTCTCCAATACAGGGATCAGCTCCTCTCCAATACAGTTTAACTGATGGTGAGGGCCCAGCTCCTCTCCAATACAGTCTAACTGATGGTGAGGGCCCAGCTCCTCTCCAATACAGTCTAACTGATGGTGAGGGCCCAGCTCCTCTCCAATACAGGGCCCAGCTCCTCTCCAATACAGGGCCCAGCTCTTCCAATACAGTCTAACTGATGGTGAGGGCCCAGCTCCTCTCCAATACAGTCTAACTGATGGTTAGCGTCCAGCTCCTCTCCAATACAGGGCCCAGCTCCTCTCGAATACAGTCTAATTGATGGTTAGGCCCCGCTCCTCTCCAATACAGGGCCCAGCTCCTCTCCAATACAGTCTAACTGATGGTTAGGGCCCAGCTCCTCTCCAACACAGGGCCCAGCTCCTCTCCAATACAGTCTAACTGATGGTTAGGGCCCAGCTCCTCTCCAATACAGGGCCCAGCTCCTTCCAATACAGTCTAACTGATGGTGAGGCCCAGCTCCTCTCCAATACAGTCTAACTGATGGTGAGGCCCAGCTCCTAGTCCAATACAGTCTAACTGATGGTTAGGGCCCAGCTCCTCTCCAATACAGGGCCCAGCTCCTCTCCAATTACAGTCTAATTGATGGTGAGGGCCCAGCTCCTTCCAATACAGTCTAACTGATGGTTAGGGCCCAGCTCCTCTCCAATACAGTCTAACTGATGGTTAGGCCCAGCTCCTCCAATACAGTCTAACTGATGTTGAGGGCCCAGCTCCTCTCCAATACAGGGCCCAGCTCCTCTCCCAATACAGTCTAACTGATGGTGAGGGCCCAGTTCCTCTCCAATACAGTCTAACTGATGGTCAGGGCCCAGCTCCTCTCCAGTACAGTCTAACTGATGGTGAGGGCCCAGCTCCTCTCCAATACAGTCTAACTGATGGTGAGGGCCCAGCTCCTCTCCAATACAGTCCAACTGATGGAGGCCTGTGCTCCTCTCCAATACAGTTTAACTGATGCAGAGCGCCAGCTCCTTCAACACAGGGATCAGCTCCTTCCTCCAATACAGTTTAACTGATGGTGAGGGCCCAGCTCCTCTCCAATACAGTCTAACTGATGGTGAGGACCAGCTTTCCAATACAGTCCAACTGGTGGTGAGGGCCCAGCTCTTCCAATACAGTCTAACTGATGGTGAGGGCCCAGCCCTTCCAATACAGGGCCCAGCTCCTCTCCAAGCAGCTAATTGATGGTTAGGGGCACCGGGGTGTCCTCGGTTCCATGTCTCTTGGTCTGCCTATCCCAAAGTTTCCCAGTATTTTATGCATAATAACAGGTCTGGGGCTAGGGTCATTGTTATATCTGGAGTACTTCTCCTGTCCTATTCGGTGTCCTGTGTGAATCTAAGTGTACGTCTCTCTAATTCTTCCTCTCTTTTCTTTTCTCTCTCTCGAGGACTGAGCCCTAGGAATTATTCAGGACTACCTGACATGATGACTCCTCATGTCCCCAGTCCACCTGGCCATGCTGCTGCCCAGTTCTCAACTGGCCTGGGCCCTAGGACCATGTCCCCAGGACTACTCTGACATGATGACTCCTTGCTGTCCTCTCAGTCCACCTGGCCATGCTGCTGCTCCAGTTTCAACTGTTCTGCCTTACTATTATTCAACCATGCTGGTCATTTATGAACATTTGAACATCTTGGCCACGTTCTGTTATAATCTCCACCCGCACAGCCAGAAGAGGACTGGCCACCCCACATATGCTCTCTCTAATTCTCTTTCTTTCTCTCTCTCGGAGGACCTGAGCCCCAGGACCGTGCCCCAGGACTACCTGACATGATGACTCCTTGCTGTCCCCAGTCCACCTGACTGTGCTGCTGCTCCAGTTTCAACTGTTCTGCCTTATTATTATTCGACCATGCTGGTCATTTATGAACATTTGAACATCTTGGTCATGTTCTGTTATAATCTCTACCCGGCACAGCCAGAAGAGGACTGGCCACCCCACATAGCCTGGTTCCTCTCTAGGTTTCTTCCTAGGTTTTGGCCTTTCTAGGGAGTTTTTCCTAGCCACCGTGCTTTACACCTGCATTGTTTGCTGTTTGGGGTTTTAGGCTGGGTTTCTGTACAGCACTTTGAGATATCAGCTGATGTACGAAGGGCTA
>NC_088421.1:53748781-53758781 GCF_034236695.1 Oncorhynchus nerka | reverse complement strand
TGGTAGAAATGTAGATAGATGGATGGATGGATGGTAGGAATGTAGATAGATGGATGGATGGGTGGTAGGAATGTAGATAGATGGATGGATGGTAGGAATGTAGATAGATGGATGGATGGTAGGAATGTAGATAGATGGATGGATGGATGGTAGGAATGTAGATAGATGGATGGATGGGTGGTAGGAATGTAGATCGATGGATGGATGGGTGGTAGGAATGTAGATAGATGGATGGATGGTAGGAATGTAGATAGATGGATGGATGGGTGGTAGGAATGTAGATGGATGGATGGGTGGTAGAAATGTAGATAGATGGATGGATGGATGGTAGGAATGTAGATAGATGGATGGATGGGTGGTAGGAATGTAGATAGATGGATGGATGGATGGTAGGAATGTAGATAGATGGATGGATGGATGGTAGGAATGTAGATAGATGGATGGATGGGTGGTAGGAATGTAGTAGATGGATGGATGGGTGGTAGAATGTAGATGGGATGGTAGGAATGTAGATAGATGGATGGATGGTAGGATGATAGATAGATGGATGGTAGGAATGTAGATGGATGGATGGATGGGTGTAGAATGTAGATGGATGGATGGATGGTAGAAATGTAGATGGATGGATGGATGGGATGGAGGTAATGTAGATATGGATGGATGGATGGTATGGATAGATGGAGGATGGGTGTAGAATGTAGATAGATTGATAGATGGATGGTAGGAATGTAGATAGATGATGGTAGGAATGTAGATGGATGGATGGATGGATGGTAGGAATGTAGATTGATGGATGGATGGTAGAAATGTAGATAGATTGATGGATGATGGTAGAACGAGATTGATGGATGGATGGTAAAATGAATGATGGATGGATAGATGGATGGATGGATAGAATGGATGGATGATGGATAGATGGATGGATGATGGTAGAATGTAGATAGATGGATGGATGGTAGAAATGTAGATAGATGGATGATGGATAGGAATGTGGATGGATGGATGGTAGGAATGTAGATAGATGGATGGTAGGGAATGTAGATAGATGGATGGATGGATGGAATGTAGATAGATGGGATGGATGGTAGGAATGTAGATGATGGATGGATGGTAGGAATGTAGATGGTAGATGGATGGATGGATGGTAGAATGTAGATGGATGGATGGTAGGAATGTAGATGGATGATGGATGGATGGATGTAGATGGATGGATGGATAGATTGAATGGATGGATGGGATGATGGATGGATGATGGATAGATGGATGGATGGATGGGGTAGAATGTAGATTGGATGGATGGATGGTAGAAATGTAGATAGATGGATGGATGGTAGGAATGTAGATAGATTGATGGTAGGAATGTAGATAGATGGATGGTAGGAATGTAGATAGATGGATGGATGGATGGTAGAAATGTAGATAGATGGATGGATGGATGGTAGGAATGTAGATAGATGGATGGATGGGTGGTAGGAATGTAGATAGATGGATGGATGGTAGGAATGTAGATAGATGGATGGTAGGAATGTAGATAGATGGATGGATGGATGGTAGGAATGTAGATGGATGGATGGATGAATGGTAGGAATGTAGATTGATGGATGGATGGTAGAAATGTAGATGGATGGATGGTAGGAATGTAGATGGATGGATGGTAGGAATGTAGATTGATGGATGGATGGTAGAAATGTAGATGGATGGATGGATGGTAGGAATGTAGATTGATGGATGGATGGTAGAAATGTAGATGGATGGATGGTAGGAATGTAGATAGATGGATGGATGGGTGGTAGGAATGTAGATAGATGGATGGATGGTAGGAACGTAGATAGATGGATGGATGGATGGTAGGAATGTAGATTGATGGATGGATGGTAGAAATGTAGATGGATGGATGGTAGGAATGTAGATTGATTGATGGATGATGGTGGGAACGTAGATTGATTGATTGATGGATAAATGGATGGATGATGGATTGATGGATGGATGATGGATAGATGGATGGATGGATGGTAGGAATGTAGATTGATGGATGGATGGTAGAAATGTAGATAGATGGTAGGAATGTAGATAGATGGATGGTAGGAATGTAGATAGATGGATGGTAGGAATGTAGATAGATGGATGGATGGATGGTAGAAATGTAGATAGATGGATGGATGGATGGTAGGAATGTAGATAGATGGATGGATGGGTGGTAGGAATGTAGATAGATGGATGGATGGTAGGAATGTAGATAGATGGATGGATGGATGGTAGGAATGTAGATAGATGGATGGATGGATGGTAGGAATGTAGATAGATGGATGGATGGGTGGTAGGAATGTAGATAGATGGATGGATGGGTGGTAGGAATGTAGATAGATGGATGGATGGGTGGTAGGAATGTAGATAGATGGATGGATGGGTGGTAGGAATGTAGATGGATGGATGGGTGGTAGGAATGTAGATATATGGATGGATGGATGGTAGGAATGTAGATAGATGGATGGATGGATGGTAGGAATGTAGATAGATGGATGGATGGGTGGTAGGAATGTAGATGGATGGATGGGTGGTAGGAATGTAGATAGATGGATGGATGGGTGGTAGGAATGTAGATAGATGGATGGTAGGAATGTAGATAGATGGATGGATGGATGGTAGGAATGTAGATAGATGGATGGATGGGTGGTAGGAATGTAGATAGATGGATGGTAGGAATGTAGATAGATGGATGGTAGGAATGTAGATAGATGGATGGATGGGTGGTAGGAATGTAGATAGATGGATGGATGGGTGGTAGGAATGTAGATAGATGGATGGATGGGTGGTAGGAATGTAGATAGATGGATGGATGGATGGTAGGAATGTAGATAGATGGATGGATGGGTGATAGGAATGTAGATAGATGGATGGTAGGAATGTAGATAGATTGATGGATGGATGGTAGGAATGTAGATGGATGGATGGATGGTAGGAATGTAGATAGACTGATGGATGGTAGAAATGTAAATGGATGGATGGATGGTAGGAATGTAGATGGATGGATGGATGGATGGTAGGAATGTAGATTGATGGATGGATGGTAGAAATGTAGATGGATGGATGGTAGGAATGTAGATTGATGGATGGATGGTAGAAATGTAGATGGATGGATGGATGGGTGGTAGGAATGTAGATAGATGGATGGATGGATGGTAGGAATGTAGATAGATGGATGGATGGATGGTAGGAATGTAGATTGATGGATGGATGGTAGAAATGTAGATGGATGGATGGATGGATGGTAGGAATGTAGATTGATGGATGGATGGTAGAAATGTAGATGGATGGATGGATGGATGGTAGGAATGTAGATTGATGGATGGATGGTAGGAATGTAGATAGATGGATGGATGGGTGGTAGGAATGTAGATAGATGGATGGATGGGTGGTAGGAATGTAGATAGATGGATGGATGGGTGGTAGGAATGTAGATAGATGGATGGATGGGTGGTAGGAATGTAGATGGATGGATGGGTGGTAGGAATGTAGATATATGGATGGATGGATGGTAGGAATGTAGATAGATGGATGGATGGATGGTAGGAATGTAGATAGATGGATGGATGGGTGGTAGGAATGTAGATGGATGGATGGGTGGTAGGAATGTAGATAGATGGATGGATGGGTGGTAGGAATGTAGATAGATGGATGGTAGGAATGTAGATAGATGGATGGATGGATGGTAGGAATGTAGATAGATGGATGGATGGGTGGTAGGAATGTAGATAGATGGATGGTAGGAATGTAGATAGATGGATGGTAGGAAATGTAGATAGATGGATGGATGGGTGGTAGGAATGTAGATAGATGGATGGATGGGTGGTAGGAATGTAGATAGATGGATGGATGGATGGTAGGAATGTAGATAGATGGATGGATGGTAGGAATGTAGATAGATGGATGGATGGGTGATAGGAATGTAGATAGATGGATGGTAGGAATGTAGATAGATTGATGGATGGATGGTAGGAATGTAGATGGATGGATGGATGGTAGGAATGTAGATAGACTGATGGATGGTAGAAATGTAGATGGATGGATGGATGGTAGGAATGTAGATGGATGGATGGATGGATGGTAGGAATGTAGATTGATGGATGGATGGTAGAAATGTAGATGGATGGATGGTAGGAATGTAGATTGATGGATGGATGGTAGAAATGTAGATGGATGGATGGATGGGTGGTAGGAATGTAGATAGATGGATGGATGGATGGTAGGAATGTAGATAGATGGATGGATGGATGGTAGGAATGTAGATTGATGGATGGATGGTAGAAATGTAGATGGATGGATGGATGGATGGTAGGAATGTAGATTGATGGATGGATGGTAGAAATGTAGATGGATGGATGGATGGATGGTAGGAATGTAGATTGATGGATGGATGGTAGAAATGTAGATGGATGGATGGTAGGAATGTAGATAGATGGATGGATGGGTGGTAGGAATGTAGATAGATGGATGGATGGTAGGAACGTAGATAGATGGATGGATGGATGGTAGGAATGTAGATAGATGGATGGATGGATGGTAGGAATGTAGATTGATGGATGGATGGTAGAAATGTAGATGGATGGATGGATGGATGGTAGGAATGTAGATAGATGGATGGTAGGAATGTAGATTGATTGATGGATGATGGTGGGAACGTAGATTGATTGATTGATGGATAAATGGATAGATGATGGATGATGGATAGATGGATGGATGGATGGTAGGAATGTAGATTGATTGATGGATGATGGTGGGAACGTAGATTGATTGATGGATGGATGATGGATAAATGGATGGATGATGGATAGATGGATGGATGATGGATAGATGGATGGATGGATGGTAGGAATGTAGATTGATGGATGGATGGTAGAAATGTAGATAGATGGATGGATGTAGGAATGTAGATAGATGGATGGTAGGAATGTAGATAGATGGATGGTAGGAATGTAGATAGATGGATGGATGGGTGGTAGGAATGTAGATAGATGGATGGTAGGAATGTAGATAGATTAATGGATGGATGGTAGGAATGTAGATGGATGGATGGATGGTAGGAATGTAGATAGATTGATGGATGGTAGAAATGTAGATGGATGGATGGATGGTAGGAATGTAGATGGATGGATGGATGGATGGTAGGAATGTAGATTGATGGATGGATTGTAGAAATGTAGATGGATGGATGGTAGGAATGTAGATTGATGGATGGATGGTAGAAATGTAGATGGATGGATGGATGGTAGGAATGTAGATAGATGGATGGATGGATGGTAGGAATGTAGATAGATGGATGGATGGATGGTAGGAATGTAGATTGATGGATGGATGGTAGAAATGTAGATGGATGGATGGATGGATGGTAGGAATGTAGATTGATGGATGGATGGTAGAAATGTAGATGGATGGATGGATGGATGGATGGTAGGAATGTAGATTGATGGATGGATGGTAGAAATGTAGATGGATGGATGGTAGGAATGTAGATAGATGGATGGATGGGTGGTAGGAATGTAGATAGATGGATGGATGGTAGGAACGTAGATAGATGGATGGATGGATGGTAGGAATGTAGATAGATGGATGGATGGATGGTAGGAATGTAGATTGATGGATGGATGGTAGAAATGTAGATGGATGGATGGATGGATGGTAGGAATGTAGATAGATGGATGGTAGGAATGTAGATTGATTGATGGATGATGGTGGGAACGTAGATTGATTGATTGATGGATAAATGGATAGATGATGGATGATGGATAGATGGATGGATGATGGTAGGAATGTAGATTGATTGATGGATGATGGTGGGAACGGATTGATTGATGGATGGATGATGGATAAATGGATGGATGATGGATAGATGGATGGATGATGATAGATGGATGGATGGATGGTAGGAATGTAGATTGATGGATGGATGGTAGAAATGTAGATAGATGGATGGATGGTAGGAATGTAGATAGATGGATGGTAGGAATGTAGATGGATGGTATGGATGGGATGGATGGATGGTAGAAATGTAGATAGATGGATGGATGGATGGTAGGAATGTAGATAGATGGATGGATGGATGGTAGGAATGTAGATAGATGGATGGATGGTAGGAATGTAGATAGATGGATGGTAGGAATGTAGATAGATGGATGGATGGATGGTAGGAATGTAGATGGATGGATGGATGGATGGTAGGAATGTAGATTGATGGATGGATGGTAGAAATGTAGATGGATGGATGGTAGGAATGTAGATGGATGGATGGTAGGAATGTAGATTGATGGATGGATGGTAGAAATGTAGATGGTTGGATGGATGGATGGTAGGAATGTAGATTGATGGATGGATGGTAGAAATGTAGATGGATGGATGGTAGGAATGTAGATAGATGGATGGATGGGTGGTAGGAACATAGATAGATGGATGGATGGATGGTAGGAATGTAGATTGATGGATGGATGGTAGAAATGTAGATTGATGGATGGATGGATGGTAGGAATGTAGATTGATTGATGGATGGATAAATGGATAGATGGATGGATGATGGATAGATGGATGGATGATGGATAGATGGATGGATGGATGGTAGGAATGTAGATTGATGGATGGATGGTAGAAATGTAGATAGATGGATGGATGGTAGGAATGTAGATAGATGGATGGTAGGAATGTAGATAGATGGATGGTAGGAATGTAGATAGATGGATGGATGGATGGTAGAAATGTAGATAGATGGATGGATGGATGGTAGGAATGTAGATATATGGATGGATGGGTGGTAGGAATGTAGATAGATGGATGGATGGTAGGAATGTAGATAGATGGATGGATGGATGGATGGTAGGAATGTAGATAGATGGATGGATGGGTGGTAGGAATGTAGATAGATGGATGGATGGGTGGTAGGAATGTAGATAGATGGATGGATGGTAGGAATGTAGATAGATGGATGGATGGGTGGTAGGAATGTAGATGGATGGATGGGTGGTAGGAATGTAGATTGATGGATGGATGGTAGAAATGTAGATGGATGGATGGATGGTAGGAATGTAGATAGATGGATGGATGGATGGTAGGAATGTAGATTGATGGATGGATGGTAGAAATGTAGATAGATGGATGGATGGATGGTAGGAATGTAGATAGATGGATGGATGGATGGTAGGAATGTAGATAGATGGATGGATGGGTGGTAGGAATGTAGATAGATGGATGGATGGATGGTAGGAATGTAGATAGATGGATGGATGGGTGGTAGGAATGTAGATAGATGGATGGATGGGTGGTATGAATGTAGATAGATGGATGGTAGGAATGTAGATAGATGGATGGATGGATGGTAGGAATGTAGATAGATGGATGGTAGGAATGTAGATAGATGGATGGATGGGTGGTAGGAATGTAGATAGATGGATGGATGGGTGGTAGGAATGTAGATAGATGGATGGATGGGTGGTAGGAATGTAGATAGATGGATGGATGGGTGGTAGGAATGTAGATAGATGGATGGATGGTAGGAATGTAGATAGATGGATGGTAGGAATGTAGATAGATGGATGGATGGGTGGTAGGAATGTAGATAGATGGATGGATGGATGGTAGGAATGTAGATTGATGGATGGATGGTAGAAATGTAGATAGATGGATGGATGGATGGTAGGAATGTAGATAGATGGATGGATGGATGGTAGGAATGTAGATAGATGGATGGATGGGTGGTAGGAATGTAGATAGATGGATGGATGGATGGTAGGAATGTAGATAGATGGATGGATGGTAGGAATGTAGATAGATGGATGGATGGGTGGTAGGAATGTAGATAGATGGATGGTAGGAATGTAGATAGATGGATGGATGGATGGTAGGAATGTAGATAGATGGATGGTAGGAATGTAGATAGATGGATGGATGGGTGGTAGGAATGTAGATAGATGGATGGATGGGTGGTAGGAATGTAGATAGATGGATGGATGGGTGGTAGGAATGTAGATATATGGATGGATGGGTGGTAGGAATGTAGATAGATGGATGGATGGTAGGAATGTAGATAGATGGATGGTAGGAATGTAGATAGATGGATGGATGGGTGGTAGGAATGTAGATAGATGGATGGTAGGAATGTAGATGGATGGATGGATGGATGGATGGTAGGAATGTAGATTGATGGATGGATGGTAGGAATGTAGATAGATTGATGGATGGATGGTAGAAATGTAGATGGATGGGTGGTAGGAATGTAGATAGATGGATGGTAGGAATGTAGATGGATGGATGGATGGATGGTAGGAATGTAGATTGATGGATGGATGGTAGGAATGTAGATAGATTGATGGATGATGGTGGGAACGTAGATTGATTGATTGATGGATAAATGGATAGATGATGGATAGATGGATGGATGGATGGTAGGAATGTAGATTGATTGATGGATGATGGTGGGAACGTAGATTGATTGATGGATGGATGATGGATAAATGAATGGATGATGGATAGATGGATGGATGATGGATGGATGGATGGTAGGAATGTAGATTGATGGATGGATGGTAGGAATGTAGATAGATGGATGGTAGGAATGTAGATAGATGGATGGTAGGAATGTAGATGGATGGATGGTAGAAATGTAGATAGATGGATGGATGGTAGGAATGTAGATAGATGGATGGATGGATGGGTGGTAGGAATGTAGATAGATGAATGGATGGTAGGAATGTAGATAGATGGATGGTAGCAATGTAGATAGATGGATGGATGGATGGTAGGAATGTAGATGGATGGATGGATGGATGGTAGGAATGTAGATAGATGGATGGATGGTAGAAATGTAGATAGATGGATGGATGGTAGGAATGTAGATGGATGGATGGTAGGAATGTAGATTGATGGATGGATGGTAGAAATGTAGATAGATGGATGGATGGTAGGAATGTAGATAGATGGATGGTAGGAATGTAGATAGATGGATGGATGGATGGTAGAAATGTAGATAGATGGATGGATGGATGGTAGGAATGTAGATAGATGGATGGATGGGTGGTAGGAATGTAGATAGATGGATGGATGGTAGGAATGTAGATAGATGGATGGTAGGAATGTAGATAGATGGATGGATGGATAGTAGGAATGTAGATGGATGGATGGATGGATGGTAGGAATGTAGATTGATTGATGGATGATGGTGGGAACGTAGATTGATTGATTGATGGATAAATGGATAGATGATGGATGATGGATAGATGGATGGTTGGATGGTAGGAATGTAGATTGATTGATGGATGATGGTGGGAACGTAGATTGATTGATGGATGGATGATGGATAAATGGATGGATGATGGATAGATGGATGGATGATGGATGGATGGTAGGAATGTAGATTGATGGATGGATGGTAGGAATGTAGATAGATGGATGGTAGGAATGTAGATAGATGGATGGTAGGAATGTAGATGGATGGATGGTAGAAATGTAGATAGATGGATGGATGGTAGGAATGTAGATAGATGGATGGATGGGTGGTAGGAATGTAGATAGATGGATGGATGGTAGGAATGTAGATAGATGGATGGTAGGAATGTAGATAGATGGATGGATGGATGGTAGGAATGTAGATTGATGGATGGATGGTAGAAATGTAGATGGATGGATGGTAGGAATGTAGATGGATGGATGGTAGGAATGTAGATTGATGGATGGATGGTAGAAATGTAGATGGATGGATGGTAGGAATGTAGATAGATGGATGGATGGATGGATGGATGGATGGTAGGAATGTAGATTGATGGATGGATGGTAGAAATGTAGATGGATGGATGGTAGGAATGTAGATGGATGGATGGTAGGAATGTAGATTGATGGATGGATGGTAGAAATGTAGATGGATGGATGGTAGGAATGTAGATAGATGGATGGATGGGTGGTAGAAATGTAGATAGATGGATGGATGGTAGAAACGAGATAGATGGATGGATGGATGGTAGGA
>NC_088421.1:53716281-53743781 GCF_034236695.1 Oncorhynchus nerka | reverse complement strand
AAATGTAGATGGATGGATGGTAGGAATGTAGATAGATGGATGGATGGGTGGTAGGAAATGCAGATAGATGGATGGATGGTAGAACCAGATAGATGGATGGATGGATGGTAGGAATGTAGATTGATGGATGGATGGTAGAAATGTAGATGGATGGATGGATGGATGGTAGGAATGTAGATAGATGGATGGTAGGAATGTAGATAGATGGATGGTAGGAATGTAGATAGATGGATGGATGGGTGGTAGGAATGTAGATAGATGGATGGATGGTAGGAATGTAGATAGATGGATAGATGGATGGTAGGAATGTAGATAGATGGATGGATGGGTAGTAGGAAATAGCAGATAGATGGATGGATGGGTGTAGGAAATGTAGATAGATGGATGGATGATGGATGGCTGATGGATGGATGGATGATGGATGGATGGATGGATGATGGATGGATGATGGATAGATGGATGATGGATGGATGGATAGATGGATGGATGGATGGGTGGATGGATGGATGATGAATGGATGGATGGATAGGTAGATGGATGGATGATGGATGGATGGGTAGATTGATGGATGGATGGGTAGATGGATGGATGGGGTGGGTGGGTGGATGGATGGATGGGTAGATGGATGGATGGGTGGATGGATGGATGGATGGTGGATGGGTGGGTGGGTGGATGGATGGGTGGTGGTGGATGGATGGATGGGTAGATGGATGGATGGGTGGATGGATGGATGGATGGGTGGATGGGTGGGTGGGTGGATGGATGGATGATGGATGGATGGGTGGATAGGTAGATGGATGGATGATGGATGGATGGGTATATGGATGGATGATGGATGGATGGGTGGATGGATGATTTGGATGGATGGGTAGATGGATGGATAGATGGATGGATGGATGGATAGGTAGATGGATGGATAGATGGATGATGGATGGATGGATGGATGGATGGATGGATAGGTAGATGGATGGATGGATGGATAGATGGATGATGGATGGATAGATGGATGGATGGATGGATGGATGGATGGATAGATGGATGGATGGGTGGATGGATATATGGATGGATGGATGGATGAATGGGTAGATGGATATATGGATGGATGGGTGGATGGATGGGTAGATGGATATATAGATGGATGGATGGATGGATGGGTAGATGGGGCAGATGGATGGATGGATGGATGGATAGATGGATGGATGGTGGATGGATGGATGATGAATGGATGGATGGATGGATAGATGGATGGATGGATGGGTAGATGGATGGATGGATGGATGGATAGATGGATGGATGGATGGATGGGTAGATGGATGGATGGATGGGTAGATGGATGGATGGGTGGATGGATGGATGGATGGATGGATAGGTAGATGGATGGATGATGGATGGATAGATGGATGGATGATGGATGGATGGATGGATAGATGGATAGATGGATGGATGGATGGATGGATGGATGGGTAGATGATGAATGGATGGATGGATAGATGGATAGATGGATGGATAGATGGATGGATGGGTGGATGGATGGATGATGAATGGATGGATAGATGGATGGATAGATGGGTGGATGGATGGATAGATGGATGGATAGATGGGTGGATGGATGGATGGATGGATGGATAGGTAGATGGATAGGATGGATGATGGATGGATGGATGGATAGGTAGATGGATAGGTAGATGGATGGATGATGGATGGATGGATGGATGGATGGATGGATGGATAGATGGATGGATGGATGGATGGATGGATGGATGGATGGATAGGTAGATGGATGGATGGATGATGGATGGATGGATGGATGGATGGATAGGTAGATGGATGGATGGATGGATGGATGGATGGATGGATAGGTAGATGGATGGGTAGATGGATGGATGGGTGGATGGATGGATGGATGGAACGATAGATGGATGGATGGGTGGATGGATGGATGGATGGATGGATAGGTAGATGGATGGATGGATGGATAGATGGATGGATGGATGGATAGATGGATGGATGGATGGGTGGATGGATAGGTAGATGGATGGATGGGTAGATGGATGGATGGATGGATAGGTAGATGGATGGATGGATAGATGGGTGGATGGATGGATGGATGGATGGATAGGTAGATGGATGATGGATGGATGGATGGATGGATAGGTAGATGGATGGATGGATGGATGGATAGATGGGTGATGGATGGTGGATAGGTAGATGGATGGATGGGGGATTGATGGATGGATGGATGGATAGATGGGTGGATGGATGATGGATGGATGGATGGATAGATATGATGGATAGATGGATGGATGGATAGATGGATGGATGGATGGGTGGATGGATGGATAGGTAGATGGATGGATGGATGGATGGATGGATAGGTAGATGGATGGATGATGGATGGATGGATGGATAGGTAGATGGATGGATGGATGGATGGATGGATGGATGGATGGATGGATGGATGGATAGGTAGATGGATGGGTAGATGGATGGATGGATGGATGGAATGATAGATGGATGGATGGATGGATGGATGGATAGGTAGATGGATGGATGGATGGATGGATAGATGGATGGATGGATGGGATGATGGATGGATAGATGGATGGATGGATGGATAGGTAGATGGATGGATGGATGGATGGATAGATAGATAGATGGATGGATAGATGGATAGGTAGATGGATAGATGGATGGATGGATAAATGGAATGGGATAGGCAGATAGATGGATAGATAGATGGATGGATAGGTAGATGGATGGATAGATGGGTAGATGGATGGATGGAATGGATAGGTGGATGGATGGGATGGATGGATGATAGGTAGATGGATGGATGGATAGATGGATGGATAGATGGATGGATGGATGGATAGGTAGATGGATGGATGGATGGATGGGTAGATGGATGGATGGATAGGTAGATGGATGGATGGATGGATAGATGGATGGATGGGTAGGTAGATGGATGGATGGATAGGTAGATGGATGGATGGATGGATAGGTAGATGGATGGATGGATTGATAGGTAGATGGATGGATGGATGGATGGATGGATGGATGGATGGATGGATGGATGGGTAGATGGATGGATGGATGGATAGGTAGATGGATGGATGGATGGATGGATGGATAGGTAGATGGATGGATGGATGGATGATGGATGGATGGATGGGTAGATGGATGGATGGATGGATAGGTAGATGGATGGATGGATGATAGATGGATGGATGGATAGATGGGTGGATGGATGGATGGATAGGTAGATGGATGGATGGATGGGTGGATGGATGGATGGATGGATAGGTAGATGGATAGGTAGATGGATGGATGGATGGATGGGTGGATGGATGGATGGATGGATAGATGGGCGGATGGATGGATGATGGATGGATAGGTAGATGGATGGATGGATGATGGATGGATGGATAGATGGGTGGATGGATGATGGATGGATGGATGGATAGGTAGATGGGTGGATGGATGGATGATGGATGGATGGATGGATAGGTAGATGGATGGATGGATGATGGATAGATGGATGGATGGATAGATGGATGGATGGATGGATGGATGGATAGGTAGATGGATGGATGGGTGGATGGATGGATGATGGATGGATGGATGGATGGGTAGATGGATGGATGGGTGGATGGATGGATGATGGATGGATGGATGGATGGATAGGTAGATGGATGGATGATGAATGGATGGATGGATAGGTAGATGGATGGATGATGGATGGATGGGTAGATGGATGGATGGATGGATGGATGGGTAGATATACAGATGTTGCCTCACTAAGCCCTCTGCCCTTTCCAGATCCTGGCTGCGTTGCCCTATGAGTGGACGGGGGGTCACCTGCTCCTCTTCTCCTGCCTGCGGGTGGTCTTCATCCCTCTGTTGGTGATGTGTGTGTGCCCTCCTCCACCCCAACCCTGTCCCACCCCGCCTGGCCCTGTCTCTTTTCTCTCCTCATGGGCGTCACCAACGGTTACTTTGGATCAGTCCCCATGATACAGGCTGCTGGGAAGGTCCCGCCGAACAGAGAGAACTAGCAGGTGAGGGGTGATGAGGTAGAGGGTGGTGAGGTAGAGGGTGGTGGGGTAGAGGGGTGGTGAGGTAGAGGGTGGTGGAGTAGAGGGGTGGTGGGGTAGAAGGGTGACGAGGTAGAGGCGTGGTGAGGTAGAGGCGTGGTGAGGTAGAGGGGTGGTGAGGGGGAGGGGTGGTGAGGTAGAGGGGTGGTGAGGTGGAGGGGTGGTGAGGTGGAGGGGTGGTGAGGTAGAGGGGTGGTGAGGTAGAGGGTTTTGAGGTAGAGGGGGTGGTGAGGTAGAGGGGTAATGAGGTAGAGGGTGGTGAGGTAGAGGGGTGGTGAGGTAGAGGGGTGGTGAGGTAGAGGGGTGATGAGGTAGAGGGGTGGTGGGGTAGAGGGGTGATGAGGCAGAGGGTGGTGAGGCGGAGGGGTGAGTGAGGTGATGAGGTAGAGGGGTGGTGAGGTTGAGAGGTGGTGAGGTAGAGGGTGGTGAGGTAGAGGGGTGATGAGGTAGAGGGGTGGTGAGGTAGAGGGTGATGAGGTAGAGGGGTGGTGAGGTGGAGGGGTGGTGGGGTAGAGGGGTGGTGGGGTAGAGGGTGGTGACGAGAGGGGTGGTGAGGTGGAGTGGTGATAAGGTAGAGAGGTGGTGAGGTAGAGGGGTGATGAGGTAGAGAGGTGGTGGGGTAGAGGGGTGATGAGGTAGAGTGTGGTGAGGTAGGGGGATGAGGTAGAGTGGTGATGAGGTAGAGGGGTGATGAGGTAGAGGGTCGTGAGGTAGAGGGTGGTGAGGTGGAGGGGTGATAAGGTAGAGGGGTGATGAGGTAGAGGGTGGTGAGGTGGAGGGGTGATGAGGTAGAGGGGTGGTGAGGTAGAGGGGTAATGAGGTAGAGGGTGGTGAGGTAGAGGGTAATGAGGTAGAGGGGTGGTGAGGTAGAGGGGTAATGAGGTAGAGGGGTGGTGAGGTGGAGGGGTAATGAGGGTAGAGGGGTGGTGAGGTAGAGGGGTGGTGAGGTAAAGAGATGTTGACAGATTACAGGAAGGGGAGGAGTGGCCATATGTGACAGATTGGTGAAAGGGAGTGGCCATATGTGACAGATTACAGAAGGGGAGTGGCCATATGTGACAGATTACAGAAAGGGGTGGCCATATGTGACAGATTATAGAAAGGGGAGTGGCCATATTTGACAGATTACAGGAAGGGGGAGGAGTGGCCATATGTGACAGATTACAGGAAGGGGGAGGAGTGGCCATATGTGACAGATTACAGAAAGGGGGAGGAGTGGCCATATGTGACAGATTACAGGAAGGGGGAGGAGTGGCCATATGTGACAGATTACAGGAAGGGGGAGGAGTGGCCATATGTGACAGATTACAGGAAGGGGAGGAGCCATATGTGACAGATTACAGAAAGGGGGAGTGGCCATATGTGACAGATTACAGAAAGGGGAGTGGCCATATGTGACAGATTACAGGAAGGGGGAGGAGTGGCCATATGTGACAGATTACAGAAAGGGGAGTGGCCATATGTGACAGATTACAGAAAGGGGAGTGGCCATATGTGACAGATTACAGGAAGGGGGAGGAGTGGCCATATGTGACAGATTACAGGAAGGGGGAGGAGTGGCCATATGTGACAGATTACAGAAAGGGGGAGGAGTGGCCATATGTGACAGATTACAGAAAGGGGAGTGGCCATATGTGACAGATTACAGGAAGGGGGAGGAGTGGCCATATGTGACAGATTACAGAAAGGGGAGTGGCCATATGTGACAGATTACAGAAAGGGGAGTGGCCATATGTGACAGATTACAGAAAGGGGAGTGGCCATATGTGAGAGATTACAGAAAGGGGAGTGGCCATATGTGACAGATTACAGCAAGGGGAGTGGCCATATGTGACAGATTACAGGAAGGGGGAGGAGTGGCCATATGTGACAGATTACAGAAAGGGGAGTGGCCATATGTGACAGATTACAGAAAGGGGAGTGGCCATATGTGACAGATTACAGAAAGGGGAGTGGCCATATGTGACAGATTACAGGAAGGGGGAGGAGTGGCCATATGTGACAGATTACAGAAAGGGGAGTGGCCATATGTGACAGATTACAGGAAGGAGGAGGAGTGGCCATATGTGACAGATTACAGAAAGGGGGAGGAGTGGCCATATGTGACAGATTACAGAAAGGGGAGTGGCCATATGTGACAGATTACAGGAAGGGGGAGGAGTGGCCATATGTGACAGATTACAGAAAGGGGAGTGGCCATATGTGACAGATTACAGGAAGGAGGAGGAGTGGCCATATGTGACAGATTACAGAAAGGGGGAGGAGTGGCCATATGTGACAGATTACAGAAAGGGGAGTGGCCATATGTGACAGATTACAGGAAGGGGGAGGAGTGGCCATATGTGACAGATTACAGAAAGGGGAGTGGCCATATGTGACAGATTACAGAAAGGGGAGTGGCCATATGTGACAGATTACAGAAAGAGGAGTGGCCATATGTGAGAGATTACAGAAAGGGGAGTGGCCATATGTGACAGATTACAGAAAGGGGAGTGGCCATATGTGACAGATTACAGAAAGGGGAGTGGCCATATGTGACAGATTACAGAAAGGGGAGTGGCCATATGTGACAGATTACAGAAAGGGGAGTGGCCATATGTGACAGATTACAGAAAGGGGAGTGGCCATATGTGACAGATTACAGAAAGGGGAGTGGCCATATGTGACAGATTACAGGAAGGGGAGTGGCCATATGTGACAGATTACAGTTGTTTAACAAGTAATCATTTATGGCACCTGTAAAGAATCGCATTGGTAAAATCTAACTAAATTAAATCTGCATTAACATTCTAATGTTTGAAATGAATCTCAGTTTAAGGAACTATATTGTGGCCTTCCATGGCTTCCTGGTTCACTGGGGTATAGAAATGAGGTAACACACTTTTATTTTTTTTATTTTACCTTTATTTAACCAGGCAAGTCAGTTAAGAACACATTCTTATTTTCAATGACGGCCTCCCGGGGAACAGTGGGTTAACTGCCTTGTTCAGGGGCAGAACGGACTATTGAAAACAGGGGTGTTCTCTCTCTCTAGCTGATGGAGTAGTGAAAACAGGGGTGTTCTCTCTAGCTGATGGAGTAGTGAAAACAGGGGTGTTCTCTCTAGCTGATGGAGTAGTGAAAACAGGGGTGTTCTCTCTAGCTGATGGAGTAGTGAAAACAGGGGTGTTCTCTCTAGCTGATGGAGTAGTGAAAACAGGGGTGTTCTCTCTAGCTGATGGAGTAGTGAAAACAGGGGTGTTCTCTCTAGCTGATGGAGTAGTGAAAACAGGGGTGTTCTCTCTCTCTAGCTGATGGAGTAGTGAAAACAGGGGTGTTCTCTCTAGCTGATGGAGTAGTGAAAACAGGGGTGTTCTCTCTAGCTGATGGAGTAGTGAAAACAGAGGTGTTCTCTCTAGCTGATGGAGTAGTGAAAACAGGGGTGTTCTCTCTAGCTGATGGAGTAGTGAAAACAGGGGTGTTCTCTCTAGCTGATGGAGTAGTGAAAACAGGGGTGTTCTCTCTCTCTCTAGCTGATGGAGTAGTGAAAACAGGGGTGTTCTCTCTAGCTGATGGAGTAGTGAAAACAGGGGTGTTCTCTCTAGCTGATGGAGTAGTGAAAACAGGGGTGTTCTCTCTAGCTGATGGAGTAGTGAAAACAGGGTGTTCTCTCTAGCTGATGGAGTAGTGAAAACAGGGGTGTTCTCTCTCTCTAGCTGATGGAGTAGTGAAAACAGGGGTGTTCTCTCTAGCTGATGGACTAGTGAAAACAGGGGTGTTCTCTCTAGCTGATGGAGTAGTGAAAACAGGGGTGTTCTCTCTCTCTAGCTGATGGAGTAGTGAAAACAGGGGTGTTCTCTCTAGCTGATGGAGTAGTGAAAACAGGGGTGTTCTCTCTAGCTGATGGAGTAGTGAAAACAGGGGTGTTCTCTCTCTCTAGCTGATGGACTAGTGAAAACAGGGGTGTTCTCTCTAGCTGATGGACTAGTGAAAACAGGGGTGTTCTCTCTCTAGCTGATGGAGTAGTGAAAACAGGGGTGTTCTCTCTAGCTGATGGAGTAGTGAAAACAGGGGTGTTCTCTCTAGCTGATGGAGTAGTGAAAACAGGGGTGTTCTCTCTAGCTGATGGAGTAGTGAAAACAGGGGTGTTCTCTCTAGCTGATGGAGTAGTGAAAACAGGGGTGTTCTCTCTAGCTGATGGAGTAGTGAAAACAGGGGTGTTCTCTCTAGCTGATGGAGTAGTGAAAACAGGGGTGTTCTCTCTAGCTGATGGAGTAGTGAAAACAGGGGTGTTCTCTCTCTCTAGCTGATGGAGTAGTGAAAACAGGGGTGTTCTCTCTAGCTGATGGACTAGTGAAAACAGGGGTGTTCTCTCTAGCTGATGGAGTAGTGAAAACAGGGGTGTTCTCTCTCTCTAGCTGATGGAGTAGTGAAAACAGGGGTGTTCTCTCTAGCTGATGGAGTAGTGAAAACAGGGGTGTTCTCTCTCTCTAGCTGATGGAGTAGTGAAAACAGGGGTGTTCTCTCTCTCTAGCTGATGGACTAGTGAAAACAGGGGTGTTCTCTCTAGCTGATGGACTAGTGAAAACAGGGTGTTCTCTCTCTAGCTGATGGAGTAGTGAAAACAGGGGTGTTCTCTCTAGCTGATGGAGTAGTGAAAACAGGGTGTTCTCTCTAGCTGATGGAGTAAAAAACAGGGGTGTTCTCTCTAGCTGATGGAGTAGTGAAAACAGGGGTGTTCTCTCTAGCTGATGGAGTAGTGAAAACAGGGGTGTTCTCTCTAGCTGATGGAGTAGTGAAAACAGGGGTGTTCTCTCTCTCTAGCTGATGGAGTAGTGAAAACAGGGGTGTTCTCTCTCTCTAGCTGATGGACTAGTGAAAACAGGGGTGTTCTCTCTAGCTGATGGACTAGTGAAAACAGGGGTGTTCTCTCTCTAGCTGATGGAGTAGTGAAAACAGGGGTGTTCTCTCTAGCTGATGGAGTAGTGAAAACAGGGGTGTTCTCTCTAGCTGATGGACTATTGAGTCTCTCGGTGCCAAAACATTTAACTACCATTTTAAATGTTTACCTTTTAAACAGAATATCTTTCTCTAAACAATTGTAATAATTTATAATCATATGAGGGTTTTTTTGTTCACAAAATATATCTCGGTACTTGTATGATTTATTTTGTACAGTATTTTTGTACAGTATACAATTTAGTGCTGATTTTCTACATTGACAGTGCTCTATCTATATACTCTATAATAATCTCCTCTCCTCCTCTCCTCTCCTCTCTCCCTCCTCTCTCCCTCCCTCCCTCCCTCCTCTCCTCCCACCCTCCCTCCTCCTCCTCTCCTCTCCTCTCCCTCCCTCCCTCCCTCCCTCCCTCCCTCCCTCCCTCCCTCCTCCCTCCTCTCCCTCCTCTCCCTCCCCTCTCCTCTCTCCTCTCCTCCCTCCCTCCCTCCCTCCCTCCCTCCTTTCCTCCCTCCTCTCCCTCTCCTCTCCTCTCCTCTCCCTCCCTCCCTCCCTCCCTCCCTCCCTCCCTCCCTCCCTCCCCCTCCTCCTCTCCTCTCCCTCCCTCCCTCCCTGCATCCCTCCCTCCTCTCCTCTCTCTCCTCTCCCTCTCTCCCTCCCTCCCTCCCTCTCTCCCTCTCCTCTCCTCCCTCCCTCCCCTCCTCCTCTCCTCTCCTCTCCTCCCTCCCTCCCTCCCTCCCTCCCTCCCTCCCTCTCTCCTCTCCTCTCCTCTCCTCCCTCCCTCCCTCCCTCCCTCCCTCCCTCCCTCCCTCCCTCCCACCTCTCCTCTCCTCCCTCCCTCCCTCCTCTCCTCCCTCCCCTCCCTCCCTCCCTCCCCTCCCTCCCTCCCTCCTCCCTCCTCCTCCCTCCCTCCCTCCTCTCCCTCTCCTCTCCTCCCTCCCCTCTCTCCCTCCCTCCCTCCCTCCCTCCCTCCCTCCCTCCCTCCCTCCCTCCCTCCCCCTCCTCTCCTCTCCTCCCTCCCTCCCTCCCTCCTCTCCTCTCCTCTCCTCTCCTCTCCTCCCTCCTCCCTCCCCTCCTCCTCTCCTCTCCTCTCCTCTCCTCTCCCTCCTCTCCTCCCTCCCTCCCTCCCTCCCTCCCTCCTCTCCTCTCCTCTCCCTCTCCTCTCCTCTCCTCCCTCCCTTCCTTCCCCCTCCCCTCCTCTCCTCTCCCCCTCCTCTCCTCCCCTCCTCCTCTCCCTCCTCCCTCCCCTCCCTCCCTCCCTCTCCTCCCCTCCTCTCCTCTCTCTAGGTAACACTATGACTGTATCGTACATGACAGGGTTGATGTTGGGATCAGCTGTGGCCTATAGCTTCACTGCACCGGGCTCAAACACACACACACTCACCAACATCACCACAGGGTATTGAACACACACACACACACACTCACACACAATACCACAGGGTATTGAACACACACACACACACACACACACACACACACACACACACACACACACACACACACACACACACACACACACACACACACACACACACACACACTCACCAACATCACCACAGGGTATTGAACACACACACACACACACACACACAGCCCAGAAAAGGCCTCAGCGAAAAGGAGTCCCTCCAGACTGACAGGATACTGAACTCCAGCCTGACCTCAACCACTGACCCCTCCGGCCTGCCACACTCCCCAGCTCTCTGCTGTTTCCAGGATGTTATCCTGATTCTCCAGCCTCGTCTATACTGCTGGGCCCTGCTCTGCCCGGGAGACGACGTCCCAGAACCTCTGCTGGGCTCCTGTTATGCCTGAGACTCGTGAACAGAACCTCTGCTGGGCTCCCTGCTCTGCCCGGGAGACGACGTGAACAGAACCTCTGATGGGCTCCCTGCTCTGCCCGGGAGACGATGAACAGAACCTCTGATCGGCTCCCTGCTCTGCCCGAGACACGTGAACAGAACCTCTGATCGGCTCCCTGCTCTGCCCGGGAGGCAGAACGTGAACAGAACCTCTGATCGGCTCCCTGCTCTGCCCGGAGACGACGTGAACAGAACCTCTGCTGGGCTCCCTGCTCTGCCCGGGAGACGACGTGAACAGAACCTCTGCTGGGCTCCTGCTCTGCCCGGGACGACAGTGAACAGAACCTCTGCTGGGCTCCTGCTCTGCCCGGAGACGACGTGAACAGAACCTCTGCTGGGCTCCCTGCTCTGCCCGGGAGACGAGAACAGAACCTCTGCTGGGCGTGCCCGGGAGACGAGGGGGTACACCCTCTGCTGGGCTCCCTGCTCTGCCCGGAGACGACGTGAACAGAACCTCTGATCGGCTCCCTGCTCTGCCCGGGAGACGACGTGAACAGAACCTCTGCTGGGCTCCCTGCTCTGCCCGGGGAGACGACGTGAACAGAACCCTCTGCTGGGCTCCTGCTCTGCCCGGGAGACGACGTGAACAGAACCTCTGATGGCTCCCTGCTCTGCCCGGGAGACGACGCGTGAACAGAACCTCTGCTGGGCTCCCTGCTCTGCCCGGGAGACGACGTGAACAGAACCTCTGCTGGGCTCCCTGCTCTGCCCGGGAGACGAGGTGAACAGAACCTCTGCTGGGCTCCCTGCTCTGCCCGGGAGACGACGTGAACAGAACCTCTGCTGGGTCCCTGCCCTGCCCGGGAGACGAGGTGAACAGAACTCTCCCTGCTCCTCTCCTGGGTTCCCTGCCTGCCCGGGAGACGACGTGAACAGAACCTCCCTCTCTCCCTCTCTGCCCGGGAGACGACGTGAACAGAACCTCTGATCCCTCCCTCCCTCCCGAGACCCGTCCCAGAACCTCTGCTGGGCTCCCTCCCTCCCTCCTCTCCTCTCCCTCCTCTCCCGACGTGAACAGAACCTCTGCTGGGCTCCCCTGCTCTGCCCGGGAGACGACGTCAGAACCTCTGCTGGGCTCCCTCTCTGCCCGGGAGACCTGAACAGAACTCTCTCCTGGGCTCCCTGCTCTGCCTCCTCCCGTGAACAGAACCTCAGACTCTCCTCCACTCCTCCTCCACTCCTGTCCCATCACCTCCCTGACAGCTCACCATGACATGATCCTCGCCTCCCCTCTCCTCTCCTCTCCTCTCCTCTCCTCCCTCCCTCCCTCCCTCCCTCCCTCCCTCCCTCCCTCTCCTCTCTCTCTCTCTCTCCTCTCCTCTCTCTCTCCCTCCTCTCCTCTCTCTCTCTCTCTCTCTCTCTCTCTCTCTCTCTCCCTCCCTCCAAATCCCTCCCTCCCTCCCTCCCTCCTCCTCCTCCCTCCCTCCCTCCCAGCTATGACACCTGACATGATCCTCCCTCTCTCTCTCCCTCCCTCCCTCCCTCCCTCTCTCCCTCCCTCTCTCCTCCCTCCCTCCCCTCCCCTCTCCCTCCCTCCCTCCCTCCCAGCTATGACACCCCGACATGATCCTTGCCTTTCCGTCAGTGTTCTACCGCGGGTCGAGACGAGGAACCAACCAGTGATCAACGTCGGTCGTTATTCTTCAGGGTTCATGTCAATATAAAAGTTGTGAATGTAAAACATATTAAATAAAAATATATAACCAACAAACATTAAATAAAATCAAATGTGTAAATATACCTGTTCTGTCTAGAGACTGTCTATACCTGTCTGAGAGGTTGTTCTGTCTAGAGACTGTCTATACCTGTCTGAGAGGTTGTTCTGTCTAGAGACTGTATATACCTGTCTGAGAGGTTGTTCTGTCTAGAGACTGTATATACCTGTCTGAGAGGTTGTTCTGTCTAGAGACTGTCCTGTCTGAGAGGTTGTTCTGTCTAGAGACTGTATATACCTGTCTGAGAGGTTGTTCTGTCTAGAGACTGTATATACCTGTCTGAGAGGTTGTTCTGTCTAGAGACTGTATATACCTGTCTGAGAGGTTGTTCTGTCTAGAGACTGTCTATACCTGTCTGAGAGGTTGTTCTGTCTAGAGACTGTCTATACCTGTCTGAGAGGTTGTTCTGTCTAGAGACTGTATATACCTGTCTGAGAGGTTGTTCTGTCTAGAGACTGTCTATACCTGTCTGAGAGGTTGTTCTGTCTAGAGACTGTCTATACCTGTCGGAGAGGTTGTTCTGTCTAGAGACTGTATATACCTGTCTGAGAGGTTGTTCTGTCTAGAGACTGTATATACCTGTCTGAGAGGTTGTTCTGTCTAGAGACTGTCTATACCTGTCTGAGAGGTTGTTCTGTCTAGAGACTGTATATACCTGTCTGAGAGGTTGTTCTGTCTAGAGACTGTCTATACCTGTCTGAGAGGTTGTTCTGTCTAGAGACTGTCTATACCTGTCTGAGAGGTTGTTCTGTCTAGAGACTGTCTATACCTGTCTGAGAGGTTGTTCTGTCTAGAGACTGTATATACCTGTCTGAGAGGTTGTTCTGTCTAGAGACTGTCTATACCTGTCTGAGAGGTTGTTCTGTCTAGAGACTGTATATACCTGTCTGAGAGGTTGTTCTGTCTAGAGACTGTCTATACCTGTCTGAGAGGTTGTTCTGTCTAGAGACTGTCTATACCTGTCTGAGAGGTTGTTCTGTCTAGAGAGACTGTATATACCTGTCTGAGAGGTTGTTCTGTCTAGAGACTGTATACCTGTCTGAGAGGTTGTTCTGTCTGAGAGACTGTATATACCTGTCTGAGAGGTTGTTCTGTCTAGAGACTGTCTATACCTGTCTGGAGAGTTGTTCTGTCTAGAGACTGTATATACCTGTCTGAGAGGTTGTTCTGTCTAGAGACTGTCTATACCTGTCGGAGAGGTTGTTCTGTCTAGAGACTGTCTATACCTGTCTGAGAGGTTGTTCTGTCTAGAGACTGTATATACCTGTCTGAGAGGTTGTTCTGTCTAGAGACTGTATATACCTGTCTGAGAGGTTGTTCTGTCTAGAGACTGTCTATACCTGTCTGAGAGGTTGTTCTGTCTAGAGACTGTCTATACCTGTCTGAGAGGTTGTTCTGTCTAGAGACTGTATATACCTGTCTGAGAGGTTGTTCTGTCTAGAGACTGTATATACCTGTCTGAGAGGTTGTTCTGTCTAGAGACTGTCTATACCTGTCTGAGAGGTTGTTCTGTCTAGAGACTGTATATACCTGTCTGAGAGGTTGTTCTGTCTAGAGACTGTATATACCTGTCTGAGAGGTTGTTCTGTCTAGAGACTGTCTATACCTGTCTGAGAGGTTGTTCTGTCTAGAGACTGTCTATACCTGTCTGAGAGGTTGTTCTGTCTAGAGACTGTATATACCTGTCTGAGAGGTTGTTCTGTCTAGAGACTGTCTATACCTGTCTGAGAGGTTGTTCTGTCTAGAGACTGTATATACCTGTCTGAGAGGTTGTTCTGTCTAGAGACTGTATATACCTGTCGGAGAGGTTGTTCTGTCTAGAGACTGTATATACCTGTCTGAGAGGTTGTTCTGTCTAGAGACTGTCTATACCTGTCTGAGAGGTTGTTCTGTCTAGAGACTGTATATACCTGTCTGAGAGGTTGTTCTGTCTAGAGACTGTATATACCTGTCTGAGAGGTTGTTCTGTCTAGAGACTGTATATACCTGTCTGAGAGGTTGTTCTGTCTAGAGACTGTATATACCTGTCTGAGAGGTTGTTCTGTCTAGAGACTGTATATACCTGTCTGAGAGGTTGTTCTGTCTAGAGACTGTATATACCTGTCTGAGAGGTTGTTCTGTCTAGAGACTGTATATACCTGTCTGAGAGGTTGTTCTGTCTAGAGACTGTATATACCTGTCTGAGAGGTTGTTCTGTCTAGAGACTGTATATACCTGTCTGAGAGGTTGTTCTGTCTAGAGACTGTCTATACCTGTCTGAGAGGTTGTTCTGTCTAGAGACTGTCTATACCTGTCTGAGAGGTTGTTCTGTCTAGAGACTGTATATACCTGTCTGAGAGGTTGTTCTGTCTAGAGACTGTATATACCTGTCTGAGAGGTTGTTCTGTCTAGAGACTGTATATACCTGTCTGAGAGGTTGTTCTGTCTAGAGACTGTCTATACCTGTCTGAGAGGTTGTTCTGTCTAGAGACTGTCTATACCTGTCTGAGAGGTTGTTCTGTCTAGAGACTGTATATACCTGTCTGAGAGGTTGTTCTGTCTAGAGACTGTCTATACCTGTCTGAGAGGTTGTTCTGTCTAGAGACTGTCTATACCTGTCTGAGAGGTTGTTCTGTCTAGACTGTATATACCTGTCTGAGAGGTTGTTCTGTCTAGGGTCTGAGAGGTTGTTCTGTCCCCTACCAGCCTGATAACATTAGCCCCCTACCAGCCTGATAACATTATCCCCTACCAGCCTGCTAACGTTAGCCCCTACCAGCCTGCTAACTTTAGCCCTACCAGCCTGCTAACTTTAGCCCCTACCAGCCTGATAACATTAGCCCTACCAGCCTGATAACATTATCCCTACCAGCCTGCTAACGTTAGCCCCTACCAGCCTGCTAACTTTAGCCCCTACCAGCCTGCTAACGTTAGCCCCTACCAGCCTGATAACATTATCCCTACCAGCCTGCTAACGTTAGCCCCTACCAGCCTGCTAACTTTAGCCCTACCAGCCTGCTAACGTTAGCCCCTAGCCTGCTAACGTTAGCCCCTACCAGCCTGCTAACGTTAGCCCTACCAGCCTGCTAACTTTAGCCTACCAGCCTGCTAACGTTAGCCCCTACCAGCCTGCTAACCTTAGCCCCTACCAGCCTGCAACTTTAGCCTACTAGCCTGCTAACTTTAGCCCTACCAGCCTGCTAACTTTAGCCCTACTAGCCTGCTAACTTTAGCCCTACCAGCCTGCTAACTTTAGCCCTACCAGCCTGCTAACTTTAGCCTACCAGCCTGCTAACTTTAGCCCCTACCAGCCTGCTAACTTTAGCCCCTACCAGCCTGCTAACTTTAGCCTAGCCTGCTAACTTTAGCCCTACCAGCCTGCTAACATTAGCCCAACCAGCCTGATAACATTTGCCCCTACCAGCCTGATAACGTTAGCCCCCTACCAGCCTGATAACGTTAGCCCTTACTACCAGCCTGCTGTTTAGCCCTACCAGCCTGCTAACATTACGTTAGCACTGAGTGAGTCAGCCAGTTGTATTAACACCACCTAGCATACAGTTACATTAAAGTAAACCAACGTGTTGGGTTTTATGGGTATTATGACTCATACTGTGGTACTCCTCTCTGGGTGCAGTTGGTCTGTGTGACCAGCAGATGTCTCTCTCTCTCCAACAGTGAACTGGACTGAGCTCGGCCTCCAGTGATGCAGTTGGTCTGTGTGACCAGCAGAGGTTTCTCTCTCCCAACAGTGAACTGGACTGAGCTCGGCCTCCAGTGATGCAGTTGGTCTGTGTGACCAGCAGAGGTCTCTCTCTCTCCAACAGTGAACTGGTCTGAGCTCGGTTTCTCATTCTCCACTGGACCTCGGTTTCCTCACCAAATCCACTCCCAGTCATGATGGAGACTCCCTACAGCCAATGCTTTTACACCAATCCAATGCTTTTAAAATCTTTGTCAGGGAACGGAAGGGCTTTGGGAGAAGTGTTGATGCTGTTCTGTTCTCACTGGTAGGAACAGAAAGGTAATACAGGATTACAATGATAATTACATCACACAAATCAATTTACTGGAGGAGGGAGGGAGAGAGAGAGAGAGGAGGGAGGGAGAGAGGGAGGGGGGAGGGAGGAGGGAGGGGGAGAGGGAGGGAGGGAGAGAGAGAGAGAGGGAGGGAGGGAGAGGGAGAGGGAGGGAGGAGGGAGGGAGAGGGAGGGAGGGAGGGAGGGAGGGGAGGGGGGGGAGGGGGAGGGAGGAGGGAGAGGGAGGGAGGGAGGAGGGGAGAGGATCATGTCATGGTGTCATAGCTGTCACACAGGTGAGAGGGACATTGTGGGGGGTGTATATCTTACAGAGTGACTTCATTGATTGGTTGATTGAATTGATGTCACTGAGAGACTCCAATGCTGTCTCAGGTCTGAATCTCTGCTGTGCGCCTTCTAGGCAGAGTTGCAAAGAAAAGCCATGTCTCAGACTGGCCAATAAAAAGAAGATTAAAGTGGTCAGCATCCAGGAGTCGCCTCTTCGCTGTTGACGTTGGAGACTGGACAGAGAACTCTGCCTTAGAAGGTCAGCATCCAGGAGTCACCTCTTCACTGTTGACGTTGAGACTGGACAGAGAACTCTGCCTTAGAAGGTCAGCATCCAGGAGTCGCCTCTTCTGTTGACGTTGAGACTGAGAGATTGTTTTAAGCCATGGTACTATTTAATAAAGCTGCCAGTTGAGGACTTGTGAGGCCTGTTTCTCAAACTAGACACTCTAATGTACTTGTCCTCTTGCTCAGTTGTGCACCGGGCCTCCCACTCTCTTTCTATTCTGGTTAGAGCAGTTTGCGCTGTGTTCTGTGAAGGAGTAGTATACAGCATTGTACAAGATCTTCAGTTTCTTTCTCACATGGAATAGCCTTCATTTCACAGAACAAGAATAGACTGACGAGTTTCAGAAGAAAGCTCTTTGTTTCTCAGGGTGTATAAAGGGAATAACATCAGGTTTGTTTCTCAGGGTGTATAAAGGGAATAACATCAGGTTTGTTTTCTCAGGGTGTATAGTGGAATCAAATCAAAATCAAATTTGATTTTGTCACATACACATGGTTAGCAGATGTTAATGCGAGTGTAGCGAAATGCTTGTGCTAGTTCCGACAATGCAGTAATAACCAACAAGTAATCTAACTAATAATTCCAAAACTACTACCTTATAGACACAAGTGTAAGAGATAAAGATAGCACATAAAGATATAAGAATGAGTGATGGTAAAGAAGCAGCATACAGTAGATGGTATTGAGCAGTATATACATATGAGATGAGTATGTAGACAAAGTAAAAACAAAGTGGCATAGTTAAAGTAGCTAGTGACATAAGAATGCAGTAGATGATATAGAGTACAGTATATGTATGCATATGAGATGAATAGGTAGGTAGTAACATTTATGCTGTAGCATTGTTGTGTATGGCTAGTGATATATTTACATCATTTCCCATCAATTCCCATTATTAAAGTGGCTGGAGTTGGGTCAGTGTCAATGACAGTGTGTTGGCAGCAGCCACTCAATGTTAGTGGTGGCTGTTTAACAGTCTGATGGCTTGAGATAGAAGCTGTTTTCAGTCTCTCTCGGTCCCAGCTTTGATGCACCTGTACTGACTCGCTCAATGACAGTGTGTTGGCAGCAGCTAGTCTAAAGAAGGCCAGTTTTAATGCAGTTTTAAAGTGTCTTTAATCAGAACAGTTTTCAGCTGTGCTGCATAATGGCAAAAGGGTTTTCTAAATGACTCAATTAGCCTTTTAAAAATGATAAACTTGGATTAGCTAACACAACGTGCCATTGAACACAGGAGTGATGGTTGCTGATAGTGGCCCCTGTACGCCTATGTAGATATTCCATTGGAACACAGGAAGTGATGGTTGCTGATAATGGGGCCTCTGTACGCCTATGTAGATATTCCATTAAAAATCTGCCGTTTCCGGTGGCGCAGTGGTTAAGGCGCTGTGCCACCAGAGACTCTGGGCTCCGCCAGGTCTGTGTGTAACCGGCGCGACTGGGAGGTCCGTGGGGCGGCGCTGTTGGCCTAGTCTCGTCCGGATTAGGGAGGTGTTGGCCGGTAGGGGATATCCTTGTCTCATCGCGCACCAGCGACTCCTGTGGCGGGCCGGCGCAGTGCACACAACCAAGGCTTGCCAGGTGCGCTGTGTTTCCTCCCGACACACAGCGGCTGCTTCCGGAATTGGATGCGCTGTGTTAAGAAAGCAGTGCGGGCTTGGTTGGGTTGTTTATAGGAGGACGCATGACTTTTCGACTTACGTCTCTCCCGAGCCCGCACGGGAGTTGAGGATGAGACAAGATAGTAGCTACTAAAAAGAATTGATACCGAAAAACGGGTAAAAATAATTTAAAATCTGCAGTTTCCAACTACAATAGTCAAACAACATTAACGATGTATTTCTGATCAATTTCATGTTATTTTAATGGACAAAAAAAGGCTTTTTCTTCAAAAAACAAAGACATTTCTATGTGACCCCAAACTTTTGAACAGTAGTGTACTGTACCAGTATTTCATAAAAAATGAAAATCAAATCATTCCACTAACTGATCCTGGCACCAGGGCTGACGGCCTGGGAGGACAGGACTCTCTGCTGACGGCCTGGGAGGACAGGACTCTCTGCTGACAGCCTGGAGGACAGGGACTCTCTGCTGACGGTCTGGGAGACAGGACTCTCTGCTGACGGCCTGGGAGGACAGAGACTCTCTGCTGACAGTCTGGGGGAGGACAGACTCTCTGCTGACGGTCTGGGAGGACAGGGAATTCTGCTGACGGTCTGGGAGGACAGGACTCTCTGCTGACGGTCTGGGAGGACAGGACTCTCTGCTGACGGCCTGGGAGGACAGGACTCTCTGCTGACAGTCTGGGAGGACAGGACTCTCTGCTGACGGTCTGGGAGGACAGGAATCTCTTGCTGGACGGTCTGGGAGGACAGGACTCTCTGCTGACGGCCTGGGAGGTGACAGGACTCTCTGCTGACGGTCTGGGAGGACAGGACTCTCTGCTGACGGCCTGGGAGGACGGACTCTCTGCTGACGGTCTGGGAGGACAGGACTCTCTGCTGACGGTCTGGGAGGACAGGACTCTCTGCTGACGCCCGGGAGGACAGGACTCTCTGCTGAGGGCCTGGGAGGACAGGGACTCTCTGCTGACGGCCTGGGAGGACAGGACTCTCTGCTGACAGTCTGGGAGGACAGGACTCTCTGCTGACGGTCTGGGAGGGCAGGAACTCTGCTGACGGTCTGGGAGGACAGGACTCTCTGTAACAGGTTGACGGCCTGGGAGGACAGGACTCTCTGCTGATGGCCTGGGAGGACAGGACTCTCTGCTGACGGCCTGGGAGGACGGGACTTCTGCTGGACGGCCTGGGAGGACGGGGACTCTCTGCCGGACGGCCTGGGAGGACAGGACTCTCTGCTGACGCCTGGGAGGACAGGACTCTCCTGCTGACGGCCTGGGAGGACAGGACTCTATGCTGGACAACCTGGGAGGACAGGACCTCTGCCGACGGCCTGGGAGGACAGGACTCTCGTAGCTGCCATCATAACATCTATTTTATTTCTGCGGTACAGTTGATAAACCATGGCGATGAATGGTAAGAAGCCAACTAACCGGGCACACGTTCATATCTCTGTGTTGGCCGATGCTTACTATCCATCCTCTACTGTCTTCACTGCCTCAGCAGAAAATACATTCTATTCTAACAACCTATTTTATTTTTGATTTAACTTTACAAGTCAGTTAAGAACTAATTTCCCCATTTACAATGACGGTCTAAGAACAGTGGGGCTAACTGCCTTGTTCGGGGCAGAACCACAGAATTTTACCATATAAAGACATGGACACGTTCTAGCAACCTTTCAGTTACTGGCCCAATGGTCTAACCACTAGACTACCTGCTGGTTACTAGTCCAACACCTAACCACTAGACTACCTGCTGGTTACTAGTCCAACGCTCTAACCACTAGGCTGCCTGTTGGGGTTACTGGCCTAACGCCCTAACCACTAGACTACCTGCTGGTTACTAGTCCAACGCTCTAACCACTAGGCTACCTGCTGGTTACTAGACCAACACTCTAACCACTAGTTACCTGCCGGGTTACTGGCCCAACGTCTAACCACTAGACTACCTGCTGGCACCAGTCCAACGCCCTAACCACCAGGCTGCCTGTTGGTTACTGGCCTAACGCCCAACCACTAGACTACCTGCTGGTTACTAGTCCAACGCCTAACCACTAGCTACCTTGCTGGTTACATTAGACCAACACTCTAACCACTAGGGGCTACCTGTTGGTTACTGCCCAACGCTCTAATCCACTAGACTACCTGCTGGCATTAGTCCAACGCTCTAACCACTAGGCTGCCTGTTGGTTACTGGCCTAACGCTTCAACCACTAGGCTACCTGCTGGTTACTAGTCCAACGCCCAACCACTAGACTACCTGCTGGTTACTAGTCCAACGCCTAACCACTCAGGGCTGCCTGCTGGTTACTGGCCTAACGCTCTAACCACTAGACTACCTGCTGTTACTAGTCCAACGCTCTGAAACTACTAGGCTGCCTGTTGGTTATTGGCCTAACGCCTAACCACTAGGGCTACCTGCTGGTTACTAGTCCAACGCTCCAACCACTAGACTACCTGCTGGTTACCAGTCCAACGCCCAACCACTAGGCTACCTGCTGGTTACTAGTCCAACGCTCTAACCACTAGGCTGCCTGTTGGTTACTGGCCAACGCTCCAACCACTAGGCTACCTGTCTCTCTCACACTGGGTACTTCTGACCCCTCCCCAGTAACATGGGCATCTGCACATTTGACACAGTTTTTTCCCACCGATACAACACATTCCTTTGTCCTCGTGCCTCTACACACTTCTCACATCATGGAATCTCCTCCTACACACTGCTGCAACATGACCACAGCTTGGCATCTGGAAACACTTCAGTGTGTTCGGCACAAAAAGCGCCTCAGTTGGATAAATGACATATCTTAACATGACTTTGGTCAGTGAAAAAGACCTGCCAGAACTCAAAAGACACAGACGGCAGCCTTCAGTTTCACTGTGTTCTCCACCGTGGGTCTGTGTTGGCACAAATGGCATCACAGACACAGGGAATCTTTCTATTTTAACACTTAACGCCACCCCAGTAAGTAATCACTTATTTAAATGGCGCCCTGTTCGGAGAGCAAGGCAAGTCACAGGTCTTGTCCTTGCTTGTTCACGTGACGCGAAGTGCTCCCTCTGGACGGAAGAAACGCAAAGAAATCATCACTTGTCCACGTTGAGTTGAAGGCCACAGATTTAACAGTTCCCAACTTATTTTCTACCCAGCCACAAATGGGTCAAAGGTAGGGATCCATTTTCTTCAAAAAATACAACTCCCACTGGGCCCAAATCATCTTCTGCGCTCATACTCACTCTCGTTGGGGGGAACATTTCTGTGCCATCAGAGACTGCAGAATACGGTTTCTACTTGGGGGCCATTCTTCCTCAAAAACACATCTTCCCACTGCACTCAGGTTTTCTCAGTCATTCCTCGCTGTCCCATAAACCCACATTTATCCAGCAACACAGCTATGCAGAAGTGGCACGAAGAATAGAGCACCATGCAGCAGCCGAGTTAAACCATCTGCTAAACATTTTTTAATTTAACCATTTATTTTACTAGGCAAGTCAGTTAAGAACAAATTATTATTCACAATGACGGCCTACAGGGGAACAGTGGGTTAACTGCCTTGTTCAGGGGGACAGAACGACAGATTTTTACCTTGTCAGCTCAGGGATTCAATCAAGCAACCTTTCGGTTACTGGGTCCAAAGCTCTAACCACTGGGCTACCTGCTGGTTACTAGTCCAACACTCTAACCACTAGGCTAACTGCTGGTTACTGGCCCAACGCTCTAACCACTAGTCCACCTGCTGGTTACTAGTCCAACACTCTAACCACTAGGCTACCTGCTGGTTACTAGTCCAACGCTCTAACCACTAGGCTAACTGCTGGTTACTGGCCCAACGCTCTAACCACTAGTCCACCTGCTGGTTACTAGTCCAACACTCTAACCACTAGGCTACCTGCTGGTTACTAGTCCAACGCTCTAACCACTAGGCTACCTGCTGGTTACTAGTCCAACACTCTAACCACTAGGCTACCTGCTGGTTACTAGTCCAACGCTCTAACCACTAGGCTACCTGCTGGTTACTGGCCCAACACTCTAACCACTAGTCCACCTGCTGGTTACTAGTCCAACGCTCTAACCACTAGGCTACCTGCTGGTTACTAGTCCAACACTCTAACCACTAGGCTACCTGCTGGTTACTAGTCCAACGCTCTAACCACTAGACTACCTGCTGGTAACTAGTCCAACACTCTAACCACTAGACTACCTGCTCTAACCACTAGGCTACCTGCTGGTAACTAGTCCAACACTCTAACCACTAGGCTACCTGCTCTAACCACTAGGCTACCTGCTGGTAACTAGTCCAACACTCTAACCACTAGACTACCTGCTGGTAACTAGTCCAACGCTCTAACCACTCAGACTACCTGCTGGTAACTAGTCCAACACTCTAACCACTAGACTACCTGCTGGTAACTAGTCCAACACTCTAACCACTAGACTACCTGCTCTAACCACTAGACTACCTGCTCTAACCACTAGACTACCTGCTCTAACCACTAGTCTACCTGCTGGTTGCTAGTCCAACGCTCTAACCACTAGACTACCTGCTGGTAACTAGTCCAACGAGTCTCCATCCTTTACACCAGTAGACTACCTGCTGGTAACTAGTCCAACACTCTAACCACTAGACTACCTGCTGGTAACTAGTCCAACGAGTCTCCATCCTTTACACCACTAGACTACCTGCTCTAACCACTAGTCTACCTGCTGGTTGCTAGTCCAACGCTTCTTAACCACTAGGCTACCTGTTGCAACTAGTCCAACACTCTAACCACTCAGACTAACATTTCATCATCATATTTTACTCCAATATTTAACTGTTTGATTTATTCATTTATAAACAAAACAAACAAAGTCAGCGAAAAACGTCTCCTTGTTTTACACTTGAGGCGTGGCTAAACCAATCTGTAATGATATATTCATTAACGCTGTCATGTTCTGACCTTTAGACCTTTTGTTATGTCTATGTTTTACACCAGGGGCTAAACCAATCTGTGCGATATATTAATTTACGCTGTCATGTTCTGACCTTAGTTCTTTGGTTATGTCTTTGTTTTAGTATGGTCAGGTTGAGTTGGGTGGAGTTGTCTATGTTCGTTTTTCTATGATTTGCTATTTCTACGTTTGCCTGGTATGGTTCTCAATCAGAGGCAGCTGTCAATCGTTGTCCTGATTGAGAACCATATTTAGGGGAGCCTGTTTTCATTTGTGTTCGTGGGCGATTGTTTCCTGTTGGATGTTTGTGGCACAGTTCAGGACTGTTTCGGGTTTTCGTTTGTATCAGTCACTTTGTATTCTTTAGTGTTCAGTTTAATAAACTAAAATGGACACTTACCGCGCTGCACATTGGTCTGATCTCTCCTAATCCTCCTCCTCTCTCCTCCTCCTCCTCTCTCCTACTCCTCCTCCTCTCTCCTCCTCCTCTCTCCTACTCCTCCTCCTCTCTCCTACTCCTACTCTCTCTCCTCCTCATCTCTCCTCTCTCCTCTCTCCTACTCCTCCTCCTCTCCTACTCCTCCTCATCTCTCCTACTCCTCCTCCTCTCTCCTACTCCTCCTCCCTCTCCTACTCCTCCCTCTCTCTCTCCTACTCCTCCTCCTCTCTCCTACTCCTCCTCCTCTCCTACTCCTCCTCATCTCTCCTACTCCTCCTCCTCCTCTCCTACTCCTCCTCCTCTCTCTCCTACTCCTCCTCATCTCTCCTACTCCTCCTCCACTCTCCTACTCCTCTCTCTCCTCCTCATCTCTCCTACTCACTCCTCCACTCTCCTACTCCTCCTCCTCTCTCCTACTCCCTCCTCCTCTCTCCTACTCCTCCTCTCTCCTACTCCTCCTCCCTCTCCTACTCTCTCCTACTCCTCCTCATCTCCTACTCCTACTCCTCTCTCATACTCCTCCTCATCTCTCCTACTCCTCCTCCTCTCCTACTCCTCCTCCTCTCCTACTCCTCCTCATCTCTCCTCCTCCTCCTCTCTCCTACTCCTCCTCTCTCTCCTCCTCCTCCTCTCCTACTCCTACTCCTCCTCATCTCTCCTCCTCCTCCTCTCTCCTACTCCTACTCCTCCTCCTCTCTCCTACTCCTCTCTCCTACTCCTCCTCCTCTCTCTACTCCTACTCCCTCTCCTACTCCTCCTCCACTCTCCTACTCCTCCTCCTCTCTCCTACTCCTCTCTCCTAATCCTCCTCCTCTCTTCTACTCCTACTCTCTCTCATACTCCTCCTCATCTCTCCTACTCCTCCTCCTCTCTACCCTCCTCTCTCCTACTCCTCCTCAGAAGAGGACGAAACCCTTACTAAAGCGCATACAAGCAATTGGTACATTGAAAAGAGACTGGATTTGCGTGATAAAATTTCCCATCAATCCCTGTCTTTGACAAACTACAGGCTAAAGATATCCACTGTTCCCATCAATCCCTGTCTTTGACAAACTACAGGCTAAAATATCCCTGTTCCCATCAATCCCTGTCTCTGACAAACTTCAGGCTAAAATATCCCTGTTCCCCATCAACCACTGTCTCTGACAAACTACAGGCTAAAAATATCCCTGTTCCCATCAATCCTGTCTTTGACAAACTACGGATAAAATATCCCTGTTCCATCAACCCTGTCTTTGACAACCTACGGAATCTACAAATATCCTGTTCCCATCAATCCCCTGTCTTTGACAAACTACCGGGCTAAATATCCCTGTTCCCATCAATCCTGTCTGACAACCACAGGCTAAAATATCCCCACCCCATAATCCCTGTTCCCATCAAAATATCCCTGTTCCCATCAATGTTTTGACAAACTAAGGTACAAACTATCCTGTTCCCATCAATCCCCTGTCTTTGACAAACTACAGGCTAAAATATCCCTGTTCCATCAATCCCCTGTCTTTGACAAACCACAGGCTAAATATCCCTGTTCCATCAATCCCTGTCTTGACAAACTACAGACAAAATATCCCTGTTCCCATCAATCCCTGTCTTTGACAAACTACAGGCTAAAATATCCTCTGTTTAAAAATAAAACGATCAAATCAATGAAACGTGTAACAGGAAACTCTTCTTTCTTCGTGTAATCTGTTTTTGGACTATTGCATGTATCGAGAAGATATGATCTGTAGATGTCACGTTGACTCCAGGTAGAGTAGCTGCTGCTAATGTTAATGGATCCCAGGTAGAGTAGCTGCCAAGTATGTTAATGGACCCCAGGTAGAGTAGCTACTACATGTTCAGTAGTTAATGGACCCCAGGTGTGAGTGCCATTACATGTTAATGGATTCCCAGGTAGAGTAGAAGAAGAAGCATGTTACCTGGGACCCCAGGTGAGTAGCTACTACACAAGTTAATGGACCCCAGGTAGAGAAGCATGCTAATGGACCCCAGGTAGAGTAGCTACTACATGTTAATGGACCCCAGGTAGAGTAGCTACTACATGTTAATGGACCCCAGGTAGAGTAGCTGCTACATGTTAATGGACCCCAGAGTAGCTGCATGTCCAGTAGTTAATGGACCCCAGGTAGAGTAGCTGCTACATGTTCAGTAGTTAATGGACCCCAGGTAGAGTAGCTGCTACATGTTAATGGACCCCAGGTAGAGAAGCACTACATGTTCAGTAGTTAATGGACTCCCAGGTAGAGTAGCTGCTACATATTCAGTAGTTAATGGACCCCAGGTAGAGTAGCTACTAGCATGTTCAGTAGTTAATGGACCCCAGGTAGAGTAGCTGCTACATGTTAATGGACTCCAGGTAGAGTAGCTGCTACATGTTAATGGACCCCAGGTAGAGTAGCTGCTACATGTTCAGTAGTTAATGGACCCCAGGTAGAGTAGCTGCTACATGTTAATGGACCCCAGGTAGAGTAGCTACTACATGTTAATGGACTCCCAGGTAGAGTAGCTGCTACATGTCCAGTAGTTAATGGACCCCAGGTAGAGTAGCTGCTACATGTTCAGTAGTTAATGGACCCCAGGTAGAGTAGCTGCTACATGTTAATGGACCCCAGGTAGAGTAGCTGCTACATGTTCAGTAGTTAATGGACCTCAGGTAGAGTAGCTACTACATGTTAATGGACCCCAGGTAGAGTAGCTGCTACATGTTCAGTAGTTAATGGACCCCAGGTAGAGTAGCTACTACATGTTAATGGACCCCAGGTAGAGTAGCTACTACATGTTAATGGACCCCAGGTAGAGTAGCTGCTACATGTTCAGTAGTTAATGGACCCCAGGTAGAGTAGCTGCTACATGTTAATGGACTCTCAGGTAGAGTAGCTGCTACATGTTCAGTAGTTAATGGACCCCAGGTAGAGTAGCTGCTACATGTTAATGGACCCCAGGTGAGAGTAGCTGCTAGCATGTTAATGGACACTCAGGTAGAGTAGCTGCTACATGTTAATGGACCCCAGGTAGAGTAGCTGCTACATGTTAATGGACCCCAGGTAGAGAAGCTACTACATGTTAATGGGACCCCAGGTAGAGTAGCTACATGTTCAGTAGTTAATGGACCCCAGGTAGAGTAGTGTGGCATGTTAATGGACTCCCAGGTAGAGTAGCTGCTACATGTTAATGAACTCCCAGGTAGAGTAGCTGCTACATGTTAATGGACCCCAGGTAGAGTAGCTGCAGCATGTTAATGGACCCCAGGTAGAGTAGCTGCTACATGTTAATGGACCCCAGGTAGAGAAGCGCTACATGTTAATGGACCCCAGGTAGAGTA
>NC_088421.1:53711804-53716181 GCF_034236695.1 Oncorhynchus nerka | reverse complement strand
AGTAATACTTCGTTCCGTTTCGTATTGCTTTTCCTGTTGTGCATTATGTTAGCCATGTTTCTGTTTGGTTAGCCACTTTTCTGTTTCTGTTAGCCCGCGTTTCTGTTAGGTTAGCCCACGTTTCTGTTTGGTTAGCGTTTCTGTTAGTACGTTTCTGTTAGCACGTTTCTGTTATGCACGTTTCTGTTAGGTTAGCCACGTTTCTGTTAGCCACGCTTCTGTTCCTGTTAGCCACGTTTCTGTTTCTGTTGGTACGTTTCTGTTTCTGTTAGCCACGTTTCTGTTTCTGTTAGCCACGTTTCTGTTAGCCACATTTCTGTTTGGTTAGCCACGTTTCTGTTAGCCACGTTTCTGTTTGGTTAGCCATGTTTCTGTTAGGTTAGCCAGTTTCTGTTAGGTTAGCCACATTTCTGTTTGGTTAGCCACATTTCTGTTTGGTTATGCCTTCTGTTAGGTTAGCCACGTTTCTGTTAGCCACGTTTCTGTTTGGTTAGCCACGTTTCTGTTAGGTTAGCCACATTTCTGTTTGGTTAGCCACATTTCTGTTTGGTTAGCCACATTTCTGTTTGGTTAGCCACGCTTCTGTTTGGTTAGCCACGCTTCTGTTAGGTTAGCCACGTTTCTGTTTGGTTAGCCACGTTTCTGTTTGGTTAGCCACGTTTCTGTTAGGTTAGCCACGTTTCTGTTAGCCACGTTTCTGTTTGGTTAGCCACGTTTCTGTTAGGTTAGCCACGTTTCTGTTAGGTTAGCCACGTTTCTGTTTGGTTAGCCACGTTTCTGTTAGCCACGTTTCTGTTAGGTTAGCCACGTTTCTGTTAGGTTAGCCACGTTTCTGTTTGGTTAACCACGTTTCTGTTAGGTTAGCCATGTTTCTGTTTGGTTAGCCACGTTTCTGTTAGCCACGTTTCTGTTAGGTTAGCCACGTTTCTGTTTGGTTAGCCACGTTTCTGTTAGCCACGTTTCTGTTTGGTTAACCACGTTTCTGTTAGGTTAGCCATGTTTCTGTTTGGTTAGCCACGTTTCTGTTAGCCACGTTTCTGTTAGGTTAGCCACGTTTCTGTTTGGTTAGCCACGTTTCTGTTAGCCACGTTTCTGTTTGGTTAACCACGTTTCTGTTAGGTTAGCCATGTTTCTGTTAGGTTAGCCACGTTTCTGTTAGCCACGCTTCTGTTTGGTTAGCCACGTTTCTGTTTGGTTAGCCACGTTTCTGTTAGCCCGCGTTTCTGTTAGGTTAGCCATGTTTCTGTTTGGTTGTACGTTTTGGTTAGCCACATTTCTGTTTGGTTAGCCACGTTTCTGTTAACCCGTTTCTGTTTGGTTACGTTTCTGTTAGGTTAGCCACGTTTCTGTTAGGTTAGCCACATTTCTGTTTGGTTAGCCACATTTCTGTTTGGTTAGCCACGCTTCTGTTAGGTTAGCCACGTTTCTGTTAGCCACGTTTCTGTTTGGTTAGCCACGTTCTGTTAGGTTAGCCACATTTCTGTTTGGTTAGCCACATTTCTGTTTGGTTAGCCACATTTCTGTTTGGTTAGCCACGCTTCTGTTTGGTTAGCCACGCTTCTGTTAGGTTAGCCACGTTTCTGTTTGGTTAGCCACGTTTCTGTTTGGTTAGCCACGTTTCTGTTAGGTTATACGTTTCTGTTAGGTTTCTGTTTGGTTAGCCACGTTTCTGTTAGTTAGCCACGTTTCTGTTAGGTTAGCCACGTTTCTGTTTGGTTAGCCACGTTTCTGTTAGCCACGTTTCTGTTAGGTTAGCCACGTTTCTGTTAGGTTAGCCACGTTTCTGTTTGGTTTAACCACGTTTCTGTTAGGTTAGCCATGTTTCTGTTTGGTTAGCGTTTCTGTTAGCCACGTTTCTGTTAGGTTAGCCACGTTTCTGTTTGGTTAGCCCGTTTCTGTTTGGTTAACCACGTTTCTGTTAGGTTAGCCATGTTTCTGTTTGGTTAGCCACGTTTCTGTTAGCCACGTTTCTGTTAGGTTAGCCACGTTTCTGTTTGGTTAGCCACGTTTCTGTTAGCCACGTTTCTGTTTGGTTAACCACGTTTCTGTTAGGTTAGCCATGTTTCTGTTAGGTTAGCCACGTTTCTGTTAGCCACGTTTCTGTTTGGTTAGCCACGTTTCTGTTTGGTTAGCCCGCGTTTGGTTAGCCACGTTTCTGTTAGGTTAGCCATGTTTCTGTTTGGTTAGCCACGTTTTGGTTAGCCACGTTTCTGTTTGGTTAGCCACGTTTTGGTTAGCCACGTTTCTGTTTGGTTAGCCACGTTTCTGTTAGCCACGTTTCTGTTAGCCACGTTTCTGTTAGCCATGTTTCTGTTTGGTTAGCCACTTTTCTGTTTCTGTTAGCCACGTTTCTGTTAGGTTAGCCACGTTTCTGTTTGGTTAGCCACGTTTCTGTTAGCCACGTTTCTGTTAGCCACGTTTCTGTTAGGTTAGCCACGTTTCTGTTAGCCACGCTTCTGTTCCTGTTAGCCACGTTTCTGTTTCTGTTAGCCACGTTTCTGTTTCTGTTAGCCACGTTTCTGTTTCTGTTAGCCACGTTTCTGTTTCTGTTAGCCACGTTTCTGTTAGCCACATTTCTGTTTGGTTTGCCACGTTTCTGTTAGCCACGTTTCTGTTTGGTTAGCCATGTTTCTGTTAGGTTAGCCACGTTTCTGTTAGGTTAGCCACATTTCTGTTTGGTTAGCCACATTTCTGTTTGGTTATGCGCTTCTATTGGGTTAGCCACGTTTCTGTTAGCCACGTTTCTGTTTTGGTTAGCCACGTTTCTGTTAGGTTAGCCACATTTTCTGTTTGGTTAGCCACATTTCTGTTTGGTTAGCCACATTTCTGTTTGGTTATACGCTTCTGTTTGGTTAGCCACGCTTCTGTTAGGTTACACGTTCTGTTTGGTTAGCCACGTTTCTGTTTGGTTAGCCACGTTTCTGTTAGGTTAGCCACGTTTCTGTTAGCCACGTCTGTTTGGTTAGCCACGTTTCTGTTAGGTTAGCCACGTTTCTGTTTAGTTAGCCACGTTTCTGTTAGCCACGTTTCTGTTAGGTTAGCCACGTTTCTGTTAGGTTAGCCACGTTTCTGTTTGGTTAACCACGTTTCTTTTAGGTTAGCCATGTTTCTGTTTAGTTAGCCACGTTTCTGTTAGCCACGTTTCTGTTAGGTTAGCCATGTTTCTGTTTGGTTCAGCCACGTTTCTGTTTGTTAGCCACGTTTCTAGTTACACGTTTCTGTTTGGTTAACCACGTTTCTGTTAGGTTAGCCATGTTTCTGTTAGGTTAGCCCGTTTCTGTTAGCCACGCTTCTGTTTGGTTAGCCACGTTTCTGTTTGGTTAGCCACGTTTCTGATATACGTTTCTGTTAGGTTGTCATGTTTCTGTTTGGTTAGCCACGTTTTGGACCACGTTTCTGTTTAGTTAGCCGTTTTGGTTAGCCACGTTTCTGTTTTGGTTAGCCACGTTTCTGTTAGCCACGCTTCTGTTAGCCACGTTTCTGTTAGTTTAGCCACGTTTCTGTTAGCCACGTTTCTGTTTCGGGTAGCCCGTTTCTGTTTGGTTAGCCAGTTTTTCTGTGTACGTTTCTGTTTGGTTATGCGTTTCTGTTAGGTTAGCCACGTTTCTGTTAGGTTAGCCACATTTCTGTTTGGTTAGCCACATTTCTGTTTGGTTAGCCACGCTTCTGTTTGGTTAGCCACGCTTCTGTTAGGTTAGCCACGTTTCTGTTAGCCACGTTTCTGTTTGGTTAGCCACGATTCTGTTAGCCATGTTTCTGTTTGGTTGTACGTTTCTGTTAGCGTTTCTGTTTTGGTTATGAATTCTGTTAGCCATGTTTCTGTTTGGTTATACGTTTCTGTTAGGTTAGCCACGTTTCTGTTAGCCTTTCTGTTAGCCACGTTTCTGTTAGGTTAGCCACGTTTCTGTTAGCCACGCTCTCTGTTTGGTTAGCCATGTTTCTGTTAGCCACGTTTCTGTTTGGTTAGCCCGTTTCTGTTAGCGTTTCTGTTTGGTTAGCCCGTTTCTGTTTGGTTATGCGTTTCTGTTTGGTTAGCCACGTTTCTGTTTGGTTAGCGTTTCTGTTTTGGTTAGTACGTTTCTGTTAGGTTAGCCACGTTTCTGTTACGTTTCTGTTAGCCACGTTTCTGTTACGCTTCTGTTTGGTTAACCACGTTTCTGTTAGGTTAGCCACGTTTCTGTTAAGAGTTAGTACGTTTCTGTTAGGTTAGCCCGCGTTTCTGTTAGGTTAGCCACGTTTCTGTTAGCCACGTTTCTGTTAGCCACGCTTCTGTTTGGTTAACCACGTTTCTGTTAGGTTAGCCACGTTTCTGTTAGGTTAGCCACGTTTCTGTTAGGTTAGTCACGTTTCTGTTAGCCACGTTTCTGTTAGCCACGT
>NC_088421.1:53664304-53706804 GCF_034236695.1 Oncorhynchus nerka | reverse complement strand
CAGAAACTCTTTCTATGTCTTTCAGAAACTCTTTCAGAAACTCTTTCTATGTCTTTCAGAAACTCTTTCAGAAACTCTTTCTCTGTCTTTCAGAAACTCTTTCAGAAACTCTTTCTCTGTCTTTCAGAAACTCTTTCAGAAACTCTTTCTATGTCTTTCAGAAACTCTTTCAGAAACTCTTTCTATGTCTTTCAGAAACTCTTTCAGAAACTCTTTCTCTGTCTTTCAGAAACTCTTTCAGAAACTCTTTCTATGTCAGTGATTGCAGCATTGAACAACATGCAAATGAGTTCAATCAAAGGAAGTGTCAGAGAACCACAGTAACAGTTAGAGACAGAAGACAGTAACAGTTAGAGACAGAAGACAGTAACAGTTAGAGACAGAAGACAGTAACAGTTAGAGACAGAAGACAGTAACAGTTAGAGACAGAAGACAGTAACAGTTAGAGAACAGAAGACAGTAACAGTTAGGAGCGAAGACAGTAACAGTTAGAGACAGAAGACAGTAAAATTTAGAGACAGAAGACAGTAACAGTTAGAGACAGAAGACAGTAACAGTTAGAGACAGAAGACAGTAACCGTTAGAGACAGAAGACAGTAACAGTTAGAGACAGAAGACAGTAACAGTTAGAGACGAAGACAGTAACAGTTAGAGACAGAAGACAGTAACAGTTAGAGACAGAAGACAGTAACAGTTAGAGACAGAAGACAGTAACAGTTAGAGACAGAAGACAGTAACAGTTAGAGACAGAAGACAGTAACAGTTAGAGACAGAAGACAGTAACAGTTAGAGACAGAAGACAGTAACAGTTAGAGACAGTTAGAAGACAGTAACAGTTAGAGACAGTAACAGTTAGAGACAGAAGACAGTAACAGTTAGAGACAGAAGACAGTTAGAGACAGAAGACAGTAACAGTTAGAGACAGAAGACAGTAACAGTTAGAGACAGAAGACAGTAACAGTTAGAGACAGAAGACAGTAACCGTTAGAGACAGAAGACAGTAACAGTTAGAGACAGAAGACAGTAACCGTTAGAGACAGAAGACAGTAACAGTTAGAGACAGAAGACAGTAACAGTTAGAGACAGAAGACAGTAACAGTTAGAGACAGAAGACAGTAACAGTTAGAGACAGAAGACAGTAACAGTTAGAGAGAAGACAGTAACAGTTAGAGACAGAAGACAGTAACAGTTAGAGACAGAAGACAGAAGACAGTAACAGTTAGAGACAGAAGACAGTAACAGTTAGAGACAGAAGACAGTAACAGTTAGAGACAGAAGACAGTAACAGAGACAGAAGACAGTAACAGTTAGAGACAGAAGACAGTAACAGTTAGAGACAGAAGACAGTTAGAGACAGAAGACAGTAACAGTTAGAGACAGAAGACAGTAACCGTTAGAGACAGAAGACAGTAACAGTTAGAGACAGAAGACAGTAACAGTTAGAGACAGAAGACAGTAACAGTTAGAGACAGAAGACAGTAACAGTTAGAGACAGAAGACAGTAACAGTTAGAGACAGAAGACAGTAACAGTTAGAGACAGTAACAGTTAGAGACAGAAGACAGTAACAGTTAGAGACAGTAACAGTTAGAGACAGTAACAGTTAGAGACAGTAACAGTTAGAGACAGAAGACAGTAACAGTTAGAGACAGAAGACAGTAACAGTTAGAGACAGAAGACAGTAACAGTTAGAGACAGTAACAGTTAGAGACAGTAACAGTTAGAGACAGAAGACAGTAACAGTTAGAGACAGAAGACAGTAACAGTTAGAGACAGAAGACAGTAACAGTTAGAGACAGTAACAGTTAGAGACAGTAACAGTTAGAGACAGAAGACAGTAACAGTTAGAGACAGAAGACAGTAACAGTTAGAGACAGAAGACAGTAACAGTTAGAGACAGAAGACAGTAACAGTTAGAGACAGAAGACAGTAACAGAGACAGAAGACAGTAACAGTTAGAGACAGAAGACAGTAACCGTTAGAGACAGAAGACAGTAACCGTTAGAGACAGAAGACAGTAACAGTTAGAGACAGTAACAGTTAGAGACAGAAGACAGTAACAGTTAGAGACAGAAGACAGTAACAGTTAGAGACAGAAGACAGTAACAGTTAGAGACAGTAACAGTTAGAGACAGAAGACAGTAACAGTTAGAGACAGAAGACAGTAACAGTTAGAGACAGTAACAGTTAGAGACAGAAGACAGTAACAGTTAGAGACAGAAGACAGTAACAGTTAGAGACAGAAGACAGTAACAGTTAGAGACAGTAACAGTTAGAGACAGAAGACAGTAACAGTTAGAGACAGAAGACAGTAACAGTTAGAGACAGAAGACAGTAACAGTTAGAGACAGTAACAGTTAGAGACAGAAGAGAGACAGTAACAGTTAGAGACAGAAGACAGTAACAGTTAGAGACAGAAGACAGTAACAGTTAGAGACAGTAACAGTTAGAGACAGAAGACAGTAACAGTTAGAGACAGAAGACAGTAACAGTTAGAGACAGTAACAGTAACAGTTAGAGACAGAAGACAGTAACAGTTAGAGACAGTAACAGAAGACAGTAACAGTTAGAGACAGAAGACAGTAACAGTTAGAGACAGAAGACAGTAACAGTTAGAGACAGAAGACAGTAACAGTTAGAGACAGAAGACAGTTAGAGACAGAAGACAGTAACAGTTAGAGACAGAAGACAGTAACAGTTAGAGACAGAAGACAGTTAGAGACAGAAGACAGTAACAGTTAGAGACAGAAGACAGTAACAGTTAGAGACAGAAGACAGTAACAGTTAGAGACAGAAGACAGTAACAGTTAGAGACAGAAGACAGTAACAGTTAGAGACAGAAGACAGTAACAGTTAGAGACAGTAACAGTTAGAGACAGAAGACAGTAACAGTTAGAGACAGTAACAGTTAGAGACAGTAACAGTTAGAGACAGTAACAGTTAGAGACAGAAGACAGTAACAGAGACAGAAGACAGGTAGAGACAGAAGACAGGTAGAGACAGAAGACAGGTAGAGACAGAAGACAGTAACAGTTAGAGACAGTAACAGTTAGAGACAGTAACAGTTAGAGACAGTAACAGTTAGAGACAGAAGACAGGTAGAGACAGAAGACAGTAACAGAGACAGAAGACAGTAACAGTACGTTCAACTAGACTACCTTGATCTGAACAAAGTTCTCAGGACAATACTTCTCCACCTCAGCATCAAACAACAGGACAGGATTACAGCTGTGCCTGGAACACACACACACACACACACACACACACACAGTTACACACAGAGAGAGCACTATAGGAGGTGTCGTACGATGACAGAAGTCGTAAATCTCACCATTTCTGGAACTGAGCCTTGAACTCCAGACCCAACAGATGACCTGAAACTGACGTCATACACACCGTCACATTCTGTAGACACACACACACACACACACTAAATGAGCCACCACCAAATCCCAAACACACCCGGGATAGAGCAGAAGTGGTGTTGCATGCTGCTACTTACCCTTCCAAACAGGTTGTATTCATACTCATAGAGTTTATTATAGACGGACAGACCCTCCCTCTGAAAAACAGACAGTTTATTATAGACAGACAGCCCCTCCCTCTGAAACACAGACAACAGACAGTTTATTATAGACAGACAGCCCCTCCCTCTGAAACACAGACAGCCCCTCACTCTGAAACACAGACAGTTTATTACAGACAGACAGCCCCTCACTCTGAAACACAGACAGCCCCTCACTCTGAAACACAGACAGTTTATTACAGACAGACAGCCCCTCACTCTGAAACACAGACAACAGACAGTTTATTATAGACAGACAGCCCCTCACTCTGAAACACAGACAGTTTATTATAGACAGACAGCCCCTCCCTCTGAAACACAGACAGTTTATTATAGACAGACAGCCCCTCCCTCTGAAACACAGACAGCCCCTCACTCTGAAACACAGACAGTTTATTACAGACAGACAGCCCCTCACTCTGAAACACAGACAGCCCCTCACTCTGAAACACAGACAGTTTATTACAGACAGACAGCCCCTCACTCTGAAACACAGACAACAGACAGTTTATTATAGACAGACAGCCCCTCACTCTGAAACACAGACAGTTTATTATAGACAGACAGCCCCTCCCTCTGAAACACAGACAACAGACAGTTTATTATAGACAGACAGACCCTCACTCTGAAACACAGACAGTTTATTATAGACAGACAGCCCCTCACTCTGAAACACAGACAGTTTATTACAGACAGACAGCCCCTCCCTCTGAAACACAGACAGTTTATTATAGACAGACAGCCCCTCACTCTGAAACACAGACCGTTTATTATAGACAGACAGCCCCTCACTCTGAAACACAGACAGTTTATTACAGACAGACAGCCCCTCCCTCTGAAACACAGACAGTTTATTATAGACAGACAGCCCCTCCCTCTGAAACACAGACAACAGACAGTTTATTATAGACAGACAGCCCCTCACTCTGAAACACAGACAGTTTATTATAGACAGACAGCCCCTCACTCTGAAACACAGACAGTTTATTATAGACAGACAGCCCCTCACTCTGAAACACAGACAGTTTATTATAGACAGACAGCCCCTCCCTCTGAAACACAGACAACAGACAGTTTATTACAGACAGACAGCCCCTCACTCTGAAACACAGACAGTTTATTATAGACAGACAGCCCCTCCCTCTGAAACACAGACAGTTTATTATAGACAGACAGCCCATCACTCTGAAACACAGACAACAGACAGTTTATTATAGACAGACAGCCCCTCACTCTGAAACACAGACAGTTTATTATAGACAGACAGCCCCTCACTCTGAAACACAGACAGTTTATTATAGACAGACAGACCCTCCCTCTGAAACACAGACAGTTTATTATAGACAGACAGCCCCTCCCTCTGAAACACAGACAGCCCCTCACTCTGAAACACAGACAGTTTATTACAGACAGACAGCCCCTCACTCTGAAACACAGACAGCCCCTCACTCTGAAACACAGACAGTTTATTACAGACAGACAGCCCCTCACTCTGAAACACAGACAACAGACAGTTTATTATAGACAGACAGCCCCTCACTCTGAAACACAGACAGTTTATTATAGACAGACAGCCCCTCCCTCTGAAACACAGACAACAGACAGTTTATTATAGACAGACAGCCCCTCCCTCTGAAACACAGACAGTTTATTACAGACAGACAGCCCCTCACTCTGAAACACAGACAGTTTATTATAGACAGACAGCCCCTCCCTCTGAAACACAGACAGTTTATTATAGACAGACAGCCCCTCACTCTGAAACATAGACAACAGACAGTTTATTATAGACAGACAGCCCCTCACTCTGAAACACAGACAACAGACAGTTTATTATAGACGGACAGCCCCTCCCTCTGAAACACAGACAGTTTATTATAGACAGACAGACCCTCCCTCTGAAACACAGACAACAGACAGTTTATTACAGACAGACAGCCCCTCACTCTGAAACACAGACAACAGACAGTTTATTATAGACAGACAGCCCCTCCCTCTGAAACACAGACAACAGACAGTTTATTATAGACAGACAGCCCCTCCCTCTGAAACACAGACAGTTTATTATAGACAGACAGCCCCTCACTCTGAAACACAGACAGTTTATTATAGACAGACAGCCCCTCACTCTGAAACACAGACAACAGACAGTTTATTATAGACAGACAGCCCCTCACTCTGAAACACAGACAGTTTATTATAGACAGACAGCCCCTCACTCTGAAACACAGACAACAGACAGTTTATTATAGACAGACAGCCCCTCCCTCTGAAACACAGACAACAGACAGTTTATTATAGACAGACAGCCCCTCCCTCTGAAACACAGACAGTTTATTATAGACAGACAGCCCCTCCCTCTGAAACACAGACAACAGACAGTTTATTATAGACAGACAGCCCCTCACTCTGAAACACAGACAGTTTATTATAGACAGACAGCCCCTCCCTCTGAAACACAGACAACAGACAGTTTATTATAGACAGACAGCCCCTCCCTCTGAAACACAGACAACAGACAGTTTATTATAGACAGACAGCCCCTCCCTCTGAAACACAGACAGTTTATTATAGACAGACAGCCCCTCCCTCTGAAACACAGACAGTTTATTATAGACAGACAGCCCCTCACTCTGAAACACAGACAGTTTATTACAGACAGACAGCCCCTCACTCTGAAACACAGACAGTTTATTATAGACAGACAGCCCCTCACTCTGAAACACAGACAGTTTATTATAGACAGACAGCCCCTCACTCTGAAACACAGACAGTTTATTATAGACAGACAGCCCCTCCCTCTGAAACATAGACAACAGACAGTTTATTACAGACAGACAGCCCCTCACTCTGAAACACAGACAGTTTATTATAGACAGACAGCCCCTCCCTCTGAAACACAGACAACAGACAGTTTATTATAGACAGACAGCCCCTCACTCTGAAACACAGACAACAGACAGTTTATTACAGACAGACAGCCCCTCCCTCTGAAACACAGACAGTTTATTATAGACAGACAGCCCCTCACTCTGAAACACAGACAGTTTATTATAGACAGACAGACCCTCCCTCTGAAACACAGACAACAGACAGTTTATTATAGACAGACAGCCCCTCACTCTGAAACAGAGACAGTTTATTATAGACAGACAGCCCCTCCCTCTGAAACACAGACAACAGACAGTTTATTATAGACAGACAGCCCCTCACTCTGAAACACAGACAACAGACAGTTTATTATAGACGGACAGCCAGAGACCATAAACAGAGACAATCACACCTGTTGATGTGAGACATTATGTCATGGGAAGACAGCTGGAAGCTGAGATAAACAGACAATCGTCCCATGTACTGATAAAAAAACATTTCTCTCACACACCTAAGACCCAAACACACACACAGACCCACCCTCCTCGCTCTGCCGTCAGACATGATCTCCGCGATGCCTTTGGCCGCGTCATTCTTCTCCGCCACACAGAGAACCCGTTTGATCGGAGTCCTCCGGATCATGTCTCCCGGGGAATCTGTCCTCTTCTGTCCGGTGACGCTAAACCCCCTGTGGACCTGGAGCCGTAACGTTAACGGTCGTCCGGATGTGAACAGAGCCCTAGTCAGATGATGTATCAGCATAGCTAGCCTAGCCTAGCCAGGGCGCGTTGGAGCTACACTTGTCATAACGTTACACACACACACGTCGTGCCCAGCTAACATTAGTCAATATAACTCCTGAAGCGTTGTTACAAACTGTTATTTTGACTGATCCAACAGATTGACACAACATAAAACTGTCACAGGGTCAGTTAGCTTGATGGGAGTAAGCTAGCTAAATCTTGTCAAAGTTCAACCATGAAACTAAGTTTACATGCCGAAGCTTAACCTTACAATTTTCATGATCACTTAAACACAATTTACAATGTAACGTGCATTAGCGTGGACCCAATCTGCTAATAAATAAATAGTTTTAAAACTATTTTGCCAACTGAAAGGGTTGGTAAAAAGGGCAGATAAATGTGATGTTATTGATTTTTACAAATTCCGCGCTTGTTAACGACAGCAGTCGTAAATCGATGATGTCGTAAAACAACTGTCGTAAAACCCTTTCCTGTTCGTGTGAATAATACTTTTTTATGCCGATGTCCTTTAATTTTACGCCAAAAATACTACGCGAAGAGTATCTATTTTCAAGATTGAAATTGTGATTCACAATCTTAAATCATGTTGAATGTGTAATATTAGGTTTGTAATTTTAGGACAGATAGCTACTTCCTTATGTGAGCTGGTCACGTGGTAACTACCAGCGGATTTTAATATGGCGACGGTCAGAATGTACACTTAACATTAAATAGTTTCACCGTATTTACTACTGGGACTTTATTATACCAGTGCATGACGGGCCACTGCCGATATTGCCCGGTAACGGTGCACGATTCCCCGGACGAGCAATGTGTCATTGATGGGGTGTCGGGATACGGTCGTGTTCCGTTACGCGACGTCTGTTTGCCAGATAACTGTCTTGACGTCGGTACTGTACGGGGGGCGGAGCCAGAGAGATAGTCCCGGTGTTAAGTGCTATTGTTTATATGCAGCGGTGACAGACAGACAGACAGCCTTTGGTCAGATGTCATGTTGATGTGTGGCCTTCCTGCATCGTATGATATCATCATGGACAGACAGGTGAAGACCACTCCCAGCTGGTAGAGGTAACGGGACGCAGACAGACAGACATACAACCGTCAGTGTCGTGGACTGTTACTCCCAGCGAGTAGAGGGATACAGACAGACCGACAGACAGACTGGCTATCAGGCAGACATCTAGCCTAGTGGATGGACTTCCTCTGACGTCAAAGCTGACCCAAGCCCGGTCCGGAGAAAGATGATTGGTGCCCCAGACGTGGTGGCGTTTACTAAGGAGGATGATTTTGGGGAGGTAGGGTACCCCAACCCCTGGGTGGTGCCAGAAGAGTTCTCTGTCCCTCTGTTCCCATCGAATAACAACGCCAACCCCTGGGCCAAGACGTCATACGCCAAGTTCACTAAGGACTTCATCCTCATATCAGAGTTCTCTGAGCAGGTCGGTACCATGGGCAACTGGGGGAGGGGTGTGTGTGTTGATTTGACGGTGTGTATGTCCGGACGGTGTGTGTATGTCCGGACTGTGTGTGTATGTCCGGACGGGGTGTGTGTGTAATGAGCTGACCTTGTGTTGTCCTCCCCTCCAGGTGGGCCCCCAGCCTCTTCTCACCATTCCTGACGACCCGAAGGTGTTTGGGACCTTTGACCTCAACTACTTCAGTCTGAGGATCATGTCTGTTGACTACCAGGCCTCGTTCGTAGGACATCCCACCGGCAGCGGATACCCACGACTCAGGTAGCTGTCCTATTTTATTATGTTGTATTGTACTCTACTGTCCTATTTTATTATGTTGTATTGTACTCTACTGTCCTATTTTATTATGTTGTATTGTACTCTACTGTCCTATTTTATTATGTTGTATTGTACTCTACTGTCCTATTTTATTATGTTGTATTGTACTCTACTGATGTCCTATTTTATTATGTTGTATTGTACTCTACTGATGTCCTATTTTATTATGTTGTATTGTACTCTACTGTCCTATTTTATTATGTTGTATTGTACTCTACTGTCCTATTTTATTATGTTGTATTGTACTCTACTGTCCTATTTTATTATGTTGTATTGTACTCTAATGATGTCCTATTTTATTATGTTGTATTGTACTCTACTGTCCTATTTTATTATGTTGTATTGTACTCTACTGTCCTATTTTATTATGTTGTATTGTACTCTACTGATGTCCTATTTTATTATGTTGTATTGTACTCTAATGATGTCCTATTTTATTATGTTGTATTGTACTCTACTGTCCTATTTTATTATGTTGTATTGTACTCTAATGATGTCCTATTTTATTATGTTGTATTGTACTCTACTGTCCTATTTTATTATGTTGTATTGTACTCTAATGATGTCCTATTTTATTATGTTGTATTGTACTCTACTGATGTCCTATTTTATTATGTTGTATTGTACTCTACTGTCCTATTGTATTATGTTGTATTGTACTCTACTGATGTCCTATTTTATTATGTTGTATTGTACTCTACTGATGTCCTATTTTATTATGTTGTATTGTACTCTAATGATGTCCTATTTTATTATGTTGTATTGTACTCTACTGTCCTATTTTATTATGTTGTATTGTACTCTACTGATGTCCTATTGTATTGTACTCTAATGATATCCTATTGTATTTGTATTGTACTCTAATGATGTCCTATTGTATTATGTTGTATTGTACTCTACTGATGTCCTATTTTATTATGTTGTATTGTACTCTACTGTCCTATTGTATTATGTTGTATTGTACTCTACTGATGTCCTATTTTATTATGTTGTATTGTACTCTACTGATGTCCTATTTTATTATGTTGTATTGTACTCTAATGATGTCCTATTTTATTATGTTGTATTGTACTCTACTGTCCTATTTTATTATGTTGTATTGTACTCTACTGATGTCCTATTTTATTATGTTGTATTGTACTCTACTGTCCTATTTTATTATGTTGTATTGTACTCTAATGATGTCCTATTTTATTATGTTGTATTGTACTCTACTGTCCTATTTTATTATGTTGTATTGTACTCTACTGTCCTATTTTATTATGTTGTATTGTACTCTACTGATGTCCTATTTTATTATGTTGTATTGTACTCTAATGATGTCCTATTTTATTATGTTGTATTGTACTCTACTGATGTCCTATTTTATTATGTTGTATTGTACTCTACTGTCCTATTGTATTATGTTGTATTGTACTCTACTGATGTCCTATTTTATTATGTTGTATTGTACTCTACTGTCCTATTTTATTATGTTGTATTGTACTCTAATGATGTCCTATTTTATTATGTTGTATTGTACTCTACTGTCCTATTTTATTATGTTGTATTGTACTCTAATGATGTCCTATTTTATTATGTTGTATTGTACTCTACTGATGTCCTATTTTATTATGTTGTATTGTACTCTAATGATGTCCTATTTTATTATGTTGTATTGTACTCTACTGTCCTATTTTATTATGTTGTATTGTACTCTACTGATGTCCTATTTTATTATGTTGTATTGTACTCTACTGATGTCCTATTTTATTATGTTGTATTGTACTCTACTGTCCTATTGTATTATGTTGTATTGTACTCTACTGATGTCCTATTTTATTATGTTGTATTGTACTCTACTGATGTCCTATTTTATTATGTTGTATTGTACTCTAATGATGTCCTATTTTATTATGTTGTATTGTACTCTACTGTCCTATTTTATTATGTTGTATTGTACTCTAATGATGTCCTATTGTATTTGTATTGTACTCTAATGATATCCTATTGTATTTGTATTGTACTCTAATGATATTGTATTTGTATTGTACTCTAATGATATCCTATTGTATTTGTATTGTACTCTAATGATATCCTATTGTATTTGTATTGTACTCTAATGATATTGTATTTGTATTGTACTCTAATGATATTGTATTTGTATTGTACTCTAATGATATTGTATTTCTATTGTACTCTACTGATATTGTATTTGTATTGTACTCTAATGATATTGTATTTGTATTGTACTCTAATGATATCCTATTGTATTTGTATTGTACTCTAATGATATTGTATTTGTATTGTACTCTAATGATGTCCTATTGTATTGTACTCTAATGATATCCTATTGTATTGTACTCTACTGTCCTATTTTATTATGTTGTATTGTACTCTAATGATATCCTATTGTATTATGTTTTATTGTACTCTAATGATGTCCTATTGTATTGTACTCTAATGATATCCTATTGTATTTGTATTGTACTCTAATGATATCCTATTGTATTTGTATTGTACTCTAATGATATCCTATTGTATTTGTATTGTACTCTACTGTAATGACATCCTATTTTACCGTTTTCTGTTACATTCTACTCTAATTCTATTCTACTCTAATTCTATTATATTCTACTCTAATTATATTCTGTTCTGTTACATTCTATTATATTCTACTCTAATTCTGTTCTGTTCTACTCTAATTCTATTATATTCTACTCTAATTCTGTTCTGTTACATTCTACTCTAATTCTAATTATATTATATTCTACTCTAATTCTGTTCTGTTACATTCTACTCTAATTCTATTATATTCTACTCTAATTCTGTTCTGTTATATTCTACTCTAATTCTATTATACTCTACTCTAATTCTATTATATTCTACTCTAATTCTGTTATATTCTACTCTAATTCTATTATATTCCACTCTAATTCTGTTCTGTTCTACTCTAATTCTGTTCTGTTACATTCTACTCTAATTCTATTATATTCTACTCTAATTCTGTTCTGTTATATTCTACTATATTCTGTTCTGTTCTACTCTAATTCTGTTCTGTTACATTCTACTCTAATTCTGTTCTGTTACATTCTACTCTAATTCTATTATATTCTACTCTAATTCTATTATATTCAACTCTAATTCTGTTCTGTTATAGTCTACTCTAATTCTATTATACTCTACTCTAATTCTATTATATTCTACTCTAATTCTGTTATATTCTACTCTAATTCTATTATATTCTGTTCTGTTCTACTCTAATTCTGTTCTGTTACATTCTACTCTAATTCTGTTCTGTTACATTCTACTCTAATTCTATTATATTCTACTCTAATTCTGTTCTGTTATATTCTACTCTAATTCTATTATATTCTACTCTAATTCTGTTCTGTTCTGTTCTACTCTAATTCTGTTCTGTTACATTCTACTCTAATTCTGTTCTGTTACATTCTACTCTAATTCTATTATATTCTACTCTAATTCTATTATATTCTACTCTAATTCTGTTCTGTTATAGTCTACTCTAATTCTATTATATTCTACTCTAATTCTGTTCTGTTACATTCTACTCTAATTCTGTTCTGTTACATTCTACTCTAATTCTATTATATTCTACTCTAATTCTATTATATTCTACTCTAATTCTGTTCTGTTACATTCTACTCTAATTCTATTATATTCTACTCTAATTCTGTTCTGTTATATTCTACTCTAATTCTATTATATTCTACTCTAATTCTGTTCTGTTATATTCTACTCTAATTCTATTATATTCTACTTTAATTCTGTTCTGTTATATTCTACTCTAATTCTGTTATATTCTACTCTAATTCTGTTCTGTTATATTCTACTCTAATTCTATTATATTCTACTCTAATTCTGTTCTGTTCTACTCTAATTCTGTTCTGTTATATTCTACTCTAATTCTGTTCTATTCTACTCTAATTCTGTTCTGTTCTACTCTAATTCTATTATATTCTACTCTAATTCTGTTCTGTTATATTCTACTCTAATTCTATTATATTCTACTCTAATTCTATTATATTCTACTCTAATTCTGTTCTGTTATATTCTACTCTAATTCTATTATATTCTACTCTAATTCTGTTCTGTTATATTCTACTCTAATTCTGTTCTGTTCTACTCTAATTCTGTTCTGTTCTACTCTAATTCTGTTCTGTTACATTCTATATTCTACTCTAATTGTATCCTGTTCTCTCCTCCCCTCCAGGGTGGTTCTGGGTAACTCTAAGGAGGGGGCGTTTGACTAGTCTGTTCTCTCCTCCCCTCCAGGGTGGTTCTGGGTAACTCTAAGGAGGGGGCGTTTGACTAGTCTGTTCTCTCCTCTCCTGTAGTTTTGTGGAGGACTCCAGGGTGGTTCTGGGTAACTCTAAGGAGGGGGCGTTTGACTAGTCTGTTCTCTCCTCTCCTGTAGTTTTGTGGAGGACTCCAGGGTGGTTCTGGGTAACTCTAAGGAGGGGGCGTTTGACTAGTCTGTTCTCTCCTCTCCTGTAGTTTTGTGGAGGACTCCAGGGTGGTTCTGGGTAACTCTAAGGAGGGGGCATTTGACTAGTCTGTTCTCTCCTCTCCTGTAGTTTTGTGGAGGACTCCAGGGTGGTTCTGGGTGACTCTAAGGAGGGGGCGTTTGCCTACGTTCACCACCTGACGCTCTATGACCTGGAGGCCCGGGGCTTCGTCCGCCCGTTCTGCATGGCCTACGTCTCTGCCGACGAGAGGAAGATCATGCTGCAGTTCCAGGAGCTGTCGCTCCTCTTCTCCCGCGCCTCCGAGTGCCTGAAGACCGGAAACCGACGGGCCTTCGCCCGCGAGCTGCAGAGGAAGCTACGTGACCTGGAGTACGAGGACACACACTGAGACACACACACACACACTCTGAGACACACACACTCTGAGACACACACACTCTGACACACACACACACGCTCTGACACACACACACACGCTCTGAGACACACACACACACTCTGAGACACACACACACTCTGAGACACACACACACACACACTCTGACACACACACTCTGAGACACACACACACACTCTGAGACACACACACACACTCTGAGACACACACACTCTGAGACACACACTCTGAGACACACACACTCTGACACACACACACACTCTGAGACACACACACACACACACTCTGACACACACACACACTCTGAGACACACACACTCTGAGACACACACACTCTGAGACACACACACTCTGAGACACACACACTCTGAGACACACACACTGAGACACACACACACTCTGAGACACACACACACACTGAGACACACACACACACTGAGACACACACACTCTGAGACACACACACTCTGAGACACACACACTCTGAGACACACACACTGAGACACACACTCTGAGACACACACACTGAGACACACACACACTCTGAGACACACACACACTCTGAGACACACACACACTCTGAGACACACACACACTCTGAGACACACACACACACTGAGACACACACACTCTGAGACACACACACACTGACACACACACACTCTGACACACACATCCTCTCTGACACACACACCCTCTCTGAGACACACACACACACACTCTGAGACACACACAAACTCTGACACACACACACACTCTGACACACACACACTCTGACACACACACACACACTCTGACACACACACACACACACACACACACACACACACACACACACACACACACACACTCTGACAGGTTCCTACTGCTACCATCTGTTGTAACTTCCTGTTGTGCCTCTCCTGCCAGGTACACACGGTCTGTTCTGCAGAAAGAGGAGGGGCTTCAGCGGGAGGCGGGGCCTCAGGGGTGTTACTCCGCCCGCGCGGTGGACAAGGCCAACGAGCTTGCGGCGATGGAGAAGAGTATCTACGAGCACCGAGACCTGCTGAGGCAGATCACCTCGTACCCCCTCCGCCCTCGCCGAGACCCCCACGCCGCACACTGTCAACACTGTGTCACCGAGTCACAGAGACGCAGAGACGCGGCGCCCGGCCCCGACCGGGACACGGGGGAGGAGGCGGGACAGAGGAGGCAGTCCTACACTCCGCAGCTGATCAAGGGGAAGTCGGCCAAGTGTTTCGCCAAGCGCCTGAAGAACCTGACGGAGTTGTGCGAGGAGAGGTTCTACGAGGCCACCGTGGAACTACTCAACACCACAGAGCGGTGTTTCCGGGGGGACTTGTGTTACCTGTACACCCGCCGCCTGGACCGAGCGCTACGCAGGAAGCAGAACGTCACCAACTTCCTGTTTGAGGAGGAGCTAGGGGAGGAGGAAGAGGAAGTAGCGGTGCTGGGAAGAATCTTCTGTTCTCTCAACCACACAGTGGGGACGGACTCACACACACACACTCCTTCCATCGTGCTTTGCCCCGAGCCACCGGAGTCTGTGGAGGTTCTGGAGGTGAACCCTCCCTGCCCTGATAACTCTGCCCAGCAGAGTGAGGCCCTGACCGGGGAGGAGAGGCTGGAGTCGTCACTCTCTGATCTGACCATGGAGACGCAGGACCAGGAAAGCTCTGAGGAGAATAAGGACAGCTTCAGTAGTGACAGGAGTGGAGGAGAGGAGGAGGAGGAGGAGGAGGGACGGGAGGGAGGAGATCAGACCCCTGTTTTTCTGCTGGAGGCTGAGGAGGGGGGCGAGGGTGAGAGACACCGTGTGTGTGAGAGGGAGGGAGAGGCAGAAGGAGTGTCTAACAGAAAGAGGGAGGGAGAGGCAGGAGGAGTGTCTAACAGAAAGAGGGAGGGAGAGGCAGAAGTGCTTGGGAGAGAGGAGGGAGGGGCTGAGACAGAGGAGGGAGGGGCTGAGACAGAGGAGGGAGGGGCTGAGACAGATGAGGGAGGGGCTGAGACAGAGGAGGGTGATGGACAGAGAGTTCCTGATCCTGAGTTACTGGTCCAGATGGACACGGCCTGCTGCATGTCTCAGGAGGGCTTCCTGTACAACTCCTCTCCCCCAGACAAGCTGCCTGCTTCTGGGCTGCAGCCCGGCTCTCTACCCCTTCCCTGGTGGTCAACCAGGAGCCCCAGGCCCTGCTGCCGGTCCAGGGGGACTACGGCCTGGGTTCCCCCCACTGCCAGAGCCCTGGGGCTGGGCTGGACCTGCCCGTCTCCTCCTCGGGAGATACCACCTCCAGGGGTTCGGACCAGGACGGGTGGGACTGTACCATGTCAGCGTCTACGGGGTCCGAACGGGCCGGCTCACCTCTGGGGTACGGGGGGTTGGTAACGCTGAGGCAGAAGAAGAGGGCCGGGCAGGGAGCGCTCAGGTGAGTCACTCATTGGTTGATTGATACATTCTATAGGTTAGAGGACTCCTGATATCTCCAGTCTATGTGTGTGTTTTCTATACCTGCCCCCCCCCCATGGAAGGTGTTTTCTATACCTGCCCCCCCCACCCCCATGGAAGGTGTTTTCTATACCTGCCCCCCCCATGGAAGGTGTTTTCTATACCTGCCCCCCCCATGGAAGGTGTTTTCTATACCTGCCCCCCCCATGGAAGGTGTTTTCTATACCTGCCCCCCCATGGAAGGTGTTTTCTATACCTGCCCCCCATGGAAGGTGTTTTCTATACCTGCCCCCCCCATGGAAGGTGTTTTCTATACCTGCCCCCCCCAAGGAAGGTGTTTTCTATACCTGCTCCCCCCATGGAAGGTGTTTTCTATACCTGCCCCCCCCCCCAATGGAAGGTGTTTTCTATACCTGCCCCCCCCCCATGGAAGGTGTTTTCTATACCTGCTCCCCCCATGGAAGGGTGTTTTCTATACCTGCCCCCCCCCATGGAAGGTGTTTTCTATACCTGCCCCCATGGAAGGTGTTTTCTATACCTGCACCCCCATGGAAGGTGTTTTCTATACCTGCCCCCCCCATGGAAGGTGTTTTCTATACCTGCCCCCCCCATGGAAGGTGTTTTCTATACCTGCTCCCCCCCATGGAAGGTGTTTTCTATACCTGCCCTCCCCATGGAAGGTGTTTTCTATACCTGCTCCCCCCATGGAAGGTGTTTTCTATACCTGCTCCTCCCCTCCCCCATGGAAGGTGTTTTCTATACCTGCTCCCCCATGGAAGGTGTTTTCTATACCTGCTCCCCCCATGGAAGGTGTTTTCTATACCTGCTCCCCCCCCCATGGAAGGTGTTTTCTATACCTGCCCCCCCCCATGGAAGGTGTTTTCTATATCTGCTCCCCCCCCCCATGGAAGGTGTTTTCTATACCTGCCCCCCATGGAAGGTGTTTTCTATACCTGCCCCCCCCATGGAAGGTGTTTTCTATACCTGCCCCCCCCATGGAAGGTGTTTTCTATACCCCCAATGAAAGGTGTTTTCTATACCTGCCCCCCCAATGGAAGGTGTTTTCTATACCTGCCCCCATGGAAGGTGTTTTCTATACCTGCTCCCCCCATGGAAGGTGTTTTCTATACCTGCCCCCCCCATGGAAGGTGTTTTCTATACCTGCCCCCCCAATGAAAGGTGTTTTCTATACCTGCCCCCCCCCCAATGGAAGGTGTTTTCTATACCTGCCCCCCCCATGGAAGGTGTTTTCTATACCTGCCCCCCCCCCAATGAAAGGTGTTTTCTATACCTGCCCCCCCCAATGGAAGGTGTTTTCTATACCTGCCCCCCCATGGAAGGTGTTTTCTATACCTGCCCCCCCATGGAAGGTGTTTTCTATACCTGCCCCCCCCATGGAAGGTGTTTTCTATACCTGCCCCCCCAAGGAAGGTGTTTTCTATACCTGCTCCCCCCCCATGGAAGGTGTTTTCTATACCTGCCCCCCCCATGGAAGGTGTTTTCTATACCTGCCCCCCGCCCATGGAAGGTGTTTTCTATACCTGCCCCCCCCCATGGAAGGTGTTTTCTATACCTGCCCCCCCCATGGAAGGTGTTTTCTATACCTGCCCCCTCCCCATGGAAGGTGTTTTCTATACCTGCCCCCCCCCATGGAAGGTGTTTTCTATACCTGCCCCCCATGGAAGGTGTTTTCTATACCTGCCCCCCCCAATGAAAGGTGTTTTCTATACCTGCCCCCCAATGGAAGGTGTTTTCTATACCTGCCCCCCCCCATGGAAGGTGTTTTCTATACCTGCCCCCCAATGAAAGGTGTTTTCTATACCTGCCCCCCCAAGGAAGGTGTTTTCTATACCTGCCCCCCCATGGAAGGTGTTTTCTATACCTGCCCCCCCCATGGAAGGTGTTTTCTATACCTGCCCCCCCAATGGAAGGTGTTTTCTATACCTGCCCCCCCCCATGGAAGGTGTTTTCTATACCTGCTCCCCCCATGGAAGGTGTTTTCCATACCTGCCCCCGCCCCATGGAAGGTGTTTTCTATACCTGCCCCCCCATCCCCCCCCCATGGAAGGTGTTTTCTATACCTGCCCCCCCCATGGAAGGTGTTTTCTATACCTGCCCCCATGGAAGGTGTTTATACCCCCCCATGGAAGGTGTTTTCTATACCTGCCCCCCCCCATGGAAGGTGTTTTCTATACCTGCCCCCCCCATGGAAGGTGTTTTCTATACCTGCCCCCCCCATGAAGGTGTTTTCTATACCTGCTCCCCCCTCCCCCATGGAAGGTGTTTTCTATACCTGCTCCCCCCCATGGAAGGTGTTTTCTATACCTGCTCTCCCCCATGGAAGGTGTTTTCTATACCTGCCCCCCCCCCATGGAAGGTGTTTTCTATATCTGCTCCTCCCCCCATGGAAGGTGTTTTCTATACCTGCCCCCATGGAAGGTGTTTTCCATACCTGCCCCCGCCCATGGAAGGTGTTTTCTATACCTGCCCCCTCCCCATGGAAGGTGTTTTCTATACCTGCCCCCCATGGAAGGTGTTTTCTATACCTGCCCCCCCCATGGAAGGTGTTTTCTATACCTGCCCCCCCCATGGAAGGTGTTTTCTATACCTGCCCCCCGCCCATGGAAGGTGTTTTCTATACCTGCCCCCAATGAAAGGTGTTTTCTATACCTGCTCCCCCCATGGAAGGTGTTTTCTATACCTGCCCCCCATGGAAGGTCGTTTTCTTATACCTGCTCCTCCCCTCCCCCCATGGAAGGTGTTTTCTATACCTGCTCCCCCCCCCATGGAAGGTGTTTTCTATACCTGCTCCCCCCCATGGAAGGTGTTTTCTATACCTGCTCCCCACCCCCCCATGGAAGGTGTTTTCTATACCTGCTCCTCCCCCCATGGAAGGTGTTTTCTATATCTGCTCCTCCCCCCTGGATGGAAGGTGTTTTCTATACCTGCCCCCCCCATGGAAGGTGTTTTCTATACCTGCCCCCCATGGAAGGTGTTTTCTATACCTGCCCCCCCCATGGAAGGTGTTTTCTATACCTGCCCCCCAATGAAAGGTGTTTTCTATACCTGCCCCCCAATGGAAGGTGTTTTCTATACCTGCTCCCCCCATGGAAGGTGTTTTCTATACCTGCTCCCCCATGGAAGGTGTTTTCTATACCTGCTCCCCCCATGGAAGGTGTTTTCTATACCTGCCCCCCCCCATGAAAGGTGTTTTCTATACCTGCTCCCCCCCCCATGGAAGGTGTTTTCTATACCTGCCCCCCCCATGGAAGGTGTTTTCTATACCTGCTCCTCCCCCCCCCATGGAAGGTGTTTTCTATACCTGCTCCCCCCCCCATGGAAGGTGTTTTCTATACCTGCTCCCCCCCATGGAAGGTGTTTTCTATACCTGCTCCCCCCCCATGGAAGGTGTTTTCTATACCTGCTCCTCCCCCCATGGAAGGTGTTTTCTATATCTGCCCCCCCATGGAAGGTGTTTTCTATACCTGCTCCCCCCATGGAAGGTGTTTTCTATACCTGCTCCCCCATGGAAGGTGTTTTCTATACCTGCCCCCCCCAATGAAAGGTGTTTTCTATACCTGCCCCCCCCAATGGAAGGTGTTTTCTATACCTGCTCCCCCCATGGAAGGTGTTTTCTATACCTGCCCCCCAATGAAAGGTGTTTTCTATACCTGCCCCCCAATGGAAGGTGTTTTCTATACCTGCTCCCCCATGGAAGGTGTTTTCTATACCTGCGCCTACCCCCCCCCCATGGAAGGTGTTTTCTATACCTGCGCCCCCATGGAAGGTGTTTTCTATACCTGCCCCCGCCCATGGAAGGTGTTTTCTATACCTGCCCCCCAATGAAAGGTGTTTTCTATACCTGCCCCCCCAATGGAAGGTGTTTTCTATACCTGCCCCCCCCAATGGAAGGTGTTTTCTATACCTGCTCCCCCCAATGGAAGGTGTTTTCTATACCTGCCCCCGCCCATGGAAGGTGTTTTCTATACCTGCTCCCCCCATGGAAGGTGTTTTCTATACCTGCCCCCGCCCATGGAAGGTGTTTTCTATACCTGCCCCCCATGGAAGGTGTTTTCTATACCTGCCCCCCCCATGGAAGGTGTTTTCTATACCTGCCCCCCCCGCCCCCCCATGGAAGGTGTTTTCTATACATGCCCCCCATGGAAGGTGTTTTCTATACCTGGCCCCCCATGGAAGGTGTTTTCTGTACCTGCCCCCCATGGAAGGTGTTTTCTATACCTGCCCCCCCCATGGAAGGTGTTTTCTATACCTGCCCCCCCATGGAAGGTCCCCCCCCATGGAAGGTGTTTTCTATACATGCCCCCCATGGAAGGTGTTTTCTATACCTGGCCCCCCATGGAAGGTGTTTTCTGTACCTGCCCCCCCCCATGGAAGGTGTTTTCTATACCTGCCCCCCATGGAAGGTGTTTTCTATACCTGCCCCCCATGGAAGGTGTTTTCCATACCTGCCCCCCATGGAAGGTGTTTTCTATACCTGCCCCCCCGCCCATGGAAGGTGTTTTCTATACCTGCCCCCCCAATGAAGGTGTTTTCTACCTGCCCCCCCAATGGAAGGTGTTTTCTATACCTGCCCCCCCCATGGAAGGTGTTTTCTATACCTGCTCCCCCCAATGGAAGGTGTTTTCTATACCTGCCCCCCCCCCATGGAAGGTGTTTTCTATACCTGCCCCCCCCGCCCATGGAAGGTGTTTTCTATACCTGCTCCCCCCCATGGAAGGTGTTTTCTATACCTGCCCCCCGCCCATGGAAGGTGTTTTCTATACCTGCCCCCCCCCATGGAAGGTGTTTTCTATACCTGCCCCCCCCATGGAAGGTGTTTTCTATACCTGCCCCCCCTGCCGCCCCCCCCATGGAAGGTGTTTTCTATACCTGCTCCCCCCATGGAAGGTGTTTTCTATACCTGCCCCCTATACCTGGCCCCCATGGAAGGTGTTTTCTATACCTGTCCCCCCCCATGGAAGGTGTTTTCTATACCTGGCCCCCCATGGAAGGTGTTTTCTATACCTGCTCCCCCATGGAAGGTTTTTTACTGATACCACAAGCATTATATATTACTGTTGGAGCTAGAAACACAAGCATTATATATCACTGTACTGTTGGAGCTAGAAACACAAGCATTATATATTACTGTACTGTTGGAGCTAGAAACACAAGCATTATATATTACTGTACTGTTGGAGCTAGAAACACAAGCATTATATATTACTGTACTGTTGGAGCTAGAAACACAAGCATTATATATTACTGTACTGTTGGAGCTAGAAACACAAGCATTATATATTACTGACTGTTGGAGCTAGAAACACAAGCATTATATATTACTGACTGTTGGAGCTAGAAACACAAGCATTATATATTACTGACTGTTGGAGCTAGAAACACAAGCATTATATATTACTGTACTGTTGGAGCTAGAAACACAAGCATTATATATTACTGTACTGTTGGAGTTAGAAACACAAGCATTATATATTACTGACTGTTGGAACTAGAAACACAAGCATTATATATTACTGTACTGTTGGAGTTAGAAACACAAGCATTATATATTACTGTACTGTTGGAGCTAGAAACACAAGCATTATATATTACTGTACTGTTGGAGTTAGAAACACAAGCATTATATATTACTGACTGTTGGAGTTAGAAACACAAGCATTATATATTACTGTACTGTTGGAGCTAGAAACACAAGCATTATATATTACTGTACTGTTGGAGCTAGAAACACAAGCATTATATATTACTGTACTGTTGGAGCTAGAAACACAAGCATTATATATTACTGACTGTTGGAGCTAGAAACACAAGCATTATATATTACTGTACTGTTGGAGCTAGAAACACAAGCATTATATATTACTGACTGTTGGAGCTAGAAACACAAGCATTATATATTACTGACTGTTGGAGCTAGAAACACAAGCATTATATATTACTGACTGTTGGAGCTAGAAACACAAGCATTATATATTACTGTACTGTTGGAGCTAGAAACACAAGCATTATATATTACTGTACTGTTGGAGCTAGAAACACAAGCATTATATATTACTGTACTGTTGGAGCTAGAAACACAAGCATTATATATTACTGTACTGTTGGAGTTAGAAACACAAGCATTATATATTACTGACTGTTGGAGCTAGAAACACAAGCATTTAGTTAGATATTACTGACTGTTGGAGTTAGAAACACAAGCATTTAGTTATATATTACTGACTGTTGGAGCTAGAAACACAAGCATTATATATTACTGACTGTTGGAGCTAGAAACACAAGCATTATATATTACTGACTGTTGGAGCTAGAAACACAAGCATTTATATATTACTGACTGTTGGAGCTAGAAACACAAGCATTATATATTACTGTACTGTTGGAGCTAGAAACACAAGCATTATATATTACTGTTGGAGCTAGAAACACAAACATTATATATTACTGTACTGTTGGAGCTAGAAACACAAGCATTTAGTTAGATATTACTGACTGTTGGAGTTAGAAACACAAGCATTTAGTTATATATTACTGACTGTTGGAGCTAGAAACACAAGCATTATATATTACTGTACTGTTGGAGCTAGAAACACAAGCATTATATATTACTGACTGTTGGAGCTAGAAACACAAGCATTTAGTTAGATATTACTGTACTGTTGGAGCTAGAAACACAAGCATTATATATTACTGTACTGTTGGAGCTAGAAACACAAGCATTATATATTACTGACTGTTGGAGCTAGAAACACAAGCATTATATATTACTGTACTGTTGGAGCTAGAAACACAAGCATTATATATTACTGTACTGTTGGAGCTAGAAACACAAGCATTATATATTACTGTTGGAGCTAGAAACACAAGCATTATATATTACTGACTGTTGGAGCTAGAAACACAAGCATTATATATTACTGTTGGAGCTAGAAACACAAGCATTATATATTACTGTACTGTTGGAGCTAGAAACACAAGCATTATATATTACTGTTGGAGCTAGAAACACAAGCATTATATATTACTGACTGTTGGAGCTAGAAACACAAGCATTATATATTACTGACTGTTGGAGCTAGAAACACAAGCATTATATATTACTGACTGTTGGAGCTAGAAACACAAGCATTATATATTACTGTACTGTTGGAGCTAGAAACACAAGCATTATATATTACTGACTGTTGGAGCTAGAAACACAAGCATTATATATTACTGTACTGTTGGAGCTAGAAACACAAGCATTATATATTACTGACTGTTGGAGTTAGAAACACAAGCATTATATATTACTGTACTGTTGGAGCTAGAAACATTATATATTACTGTTGGAGCTAGAAACACAAGCATTATATATTACTGTACTGTTGGAGCTAGAAACACAAGCATTATATATTACTGTACTGTTGGAGCTAGAAACACAAGCATTATATATTACTGACTGTTGGAGTTAGAAACACAAGCATTATATATTACTGTTGGAGCTAGAAACACAAGCATTATATATTACTGACTGTTGGAGCTAGAAACACAAGCATTATATATTACTGCACTGTTGGAGCTAGAAACATTATATATTACTGTACTGTTGGAGCTAGAAACACAAGCATTATATATTACTGTTGGAGTTAGAAACACAAGCATTATATATTACTGTACTGTTGGAGCTAGAAACACAAGCATTATATATTACTGACTGTTGGAGCTAGAAACACAAGCATTATATATTACTGTACTGTTGGAGCTAGAAACACAAGCATTAGATATTACTGTACTGTTGGAGCTAGAAACACAAGCATTATATATTACTGACTGTTGGAGCTAGAAACACAAGCATTATATATTACTGTACTGTTGGAGCTAGAAACACAAGCATTATATATTACTGTACTGTTGGAGCTAGAAACACAAGCATTATATATTACTGTACTGTTGGAGCTAGAAACACAAGCATTATATATTACTGTACTGTTGGAGCTAGAAACACAAGCATTATATATTACTGTACTGTTGGAGCTAGAAACACAAGCATTATATATTACTGACTGTTGGAGCTAGAAACACAAGCATTATATATTACTGTACTGTTGGAGCTAGAAACACAAGCATTATATATTACTGTACTGTTGGAGCTAGAAACACAAGCATTATATATTACTGACTGTTGGAGCTAGAAACACAAGCATTATATATTACTGACTGTTGGAGCTAGAAACACAAGCATTATATATTACTGACTGTTGGAGTTAGAAACACAAGCATTATATATTACTGTACTGTTGGAGCTAGAAACACAAGCATTTAGTTAGATATTACTGTACTGTTGGAGCTAGAAACACAAGCATTTAGTTATATTACTGTACTGTTGGAGCTAGAAACACAAGCATTATATATTACTGTACTGTTGGAGCTAGAAACACAAGTATTATATATTACTGTACTGTTGGAGCTAGAAACACAAGCATTTAGTTATATATTACTGTACTGTTGGAGCTAGAAACACAAGCATTATATATTACTGTACTGTTGGAGCTAGAAACATTATATTATTACTGTACTGTTGGAGCTAGAAACACAAGCATTATATATTACTGTACTGTTGGAGCTAGAAACACAAGCATTTAGTTAGATATTACTGTACTGTTGGAGCTAGAAACACAAGCATTATAGATATTACTGCACTGTTGGAGCTAGAAACACAAGCATTATAGATATTACTGTACTGTTGGAGCTAGAAACACAAGTATTTAGTTAGAAACACAAGCATATTACTGTACTGTTGGAGCTAGAAACACAAGCATTTAGTTAGATATTACTGTACTGTTGGAGCTAGAAACACAAGCATTATATATTACTGTACTGTTGGAGCTAGAAACATTATATATTACTGTACTGTTGGAGCTAGAAACACAAGCATTAGATATTACTGTACTGTTGGAGCTAGAAACAGAAGTATTATATATTACTGACTGTTGGAGCTAGAAACACAAGCATTATATATTACTGTACTATTGGAGCTAGAAACACAAGCATTATATATTACTGACTGTTGGAACTAGAAACACAAGCATTAGATATTACTGTACTGTTGGAGCTAGAAACACAAGCATTATATATTACTGTACTGTTGGAGCTAGAAACACAAGCATTATATATTACTGTTGGAGCTAGAAACACAAGCATTATATATTACTGTACTGTTGGAGCTAGAAACACAAACATTATATATTACTGTACTGTTGGAGCTAGAAACACAAGCATTTAGTTAGATATTACTGACTGTTGGAGTTAGAAACACAAGCATTTAGTTATATATTACTGACTGTTGGAGCTAGAAACACAAGCATTATATATTACTGTACTGTTGGAGCTAGAAACACAAGCATTATATATTACTGACTGTTGGAGCTAGAAACACAAGCATTTAGTTAGATATTACTGTACTGTTGGAGCTAGAAACACAAGCATTATATATTACTGTTGGAGCTAGAAACACAAGCATTATATATTACTGACTGTTGGAGCTAGAAACACAAGCATTATATATTACTGACTGTTGGAGCTAGAAACACAAGCATTATATATTACTGTACTGTTGGAGCTAGAAACACAAGCATTATATATTACTGTTGGAGCTAGAAACACAAGCATTATATATTACTGACTGTTGGAGCTAGAAACACAAGCATTATATATTACTGACTGTTGGAGCTAGAAACACAAGCATTATATATTACTGTACTGTTGGAGCTAGAAACACAAGCATTATATATTACTGTTGGAGCTAGAAACACAAGCATTATATATTACTGACTGTTGGAGCTAGAAACACAAGCATTATATATTACTGACTGTTGGAGCTAGAAACACAAGCATTATATATTACTGACTGTTGGAGCTAGAAACACAAGCATTGGACTGTTGGAGCTAGAAACACAAGCATTATATATTACTGTACTGTGGAGCTAGAAACACAAGCATTATATATTACTGTACTGTTGGAGCTAGAAACACAAGCATTATATATTACTGACTGTTGGAGTTAGAAACACAAGCATTATATATTACTGTACTGTTGGAGCTAGAAACACAAGCATTATATATTACTGTTGGAGCTAGAAACACAAGCATTATATATTACTGACTGTTGGAGCTAGAAACACAAGCATTATATATTACTGTACTGTTGGAGCTAGAAACACAAGCATTATATATTACTGTACTGTTGGAGCTAGAAACACAAGCATTATATATTACTGTACTGTTGGAGCTAGAAACACAAGCATTATATATTACTGTACTGTTGGAGCTAGAAACACAAGCATTATATATTACTGACTGTTGGAGTTAGAAACACAAGCATTATATATTACTGTACTGTTGGAGCTAGAAACACAAGCATTATATATTACTGTACTGTTGGAGCTAGAAACACAAGCATTATATATTACTGATATGTTGGAGCTAGAAACACAAGCATTATATATTACTGTACTGTTGGAGCTAGAAACACAAGCATTATATATTACTGTACTGTTGGAGCTAGAAACACAAGCATTATATATTACTGTACTGTTGGAGCTAGAAACACAAGTATTATATATTACTGACTGTTGGAGCTAGAAACACAAGCATTTAGTATACTGATATTACTGTACTGTTGGAGCTAGAAACACAAGCATTTATATATTACTGTACTGTTGGAGCTAGAAACACAAGCATTATATATTACTGTACTGTTGGAGCTAGAAACACAAGCATTATATATTACTGTACTGTTGGAGCTAGAAACACAAGCATTATATATTACTGTACTGTTGGAGCTAGAAACACAAGCATTATATATTACTGTACTGTTGGAGCTAGAAAACACAAGCATTATATATTACTGTTGGAGCTAGAAACACAAGCATTTAGTTAGATATTACTGACTGTTGGAGTTAGAAACACAAGCATTATATATTACTGACTGTTGGAGCTAGAAACACAAGCATTATATATTACTGTACTGTTGGAGCTAGAAACACAAGCATTATATATTACTGTACTGTTGGAGCTAGAAACACAAGCATTATATATTACTGTACTGTTGGAGCTAGAAACACAAGCATTATATATTACTGACTGTTGGAGTTAGAAACACAAGCATTATATATTACTGTACTGTTGGAGCTAGAAACACAAGCATTATATATTACTGTACTGTTGGAGCTAGAAACACAAGCATTAGATATTACTGTACTGTTGGAGCTAGAAACACAAGCATTATATATTACTGACTGTTGGAGCTAGAAACACAAGCATTATATATTACTGTACTGTTGGAGCTAGAAACACAAGCATTATATATTACTGTACTGTTGGAGCTAGAAACACAAGCATTATATATTACTGTACTGTTGGAGCTAGAAACACAAGCATTATATATTACTGTACTGTTGGAGCTAGAAACACAAGCATTATATATTACTGTACTGTTGGAGCTAGAAACACAAGCATTATATATTACTGACTGTTGGAGTTAGAAACACAAGCATTATATATTACTGTACTGTTGGAGCTAGAAACACAAGCATTATATATTACTGTACTATTGGAGCTAGAAACACAAGCATTATATATTACTGTACTGTTGGAGCTAGAAACACAAGCATTATATATTACTGACTGTTGGAGCTAGAAACACAAGCATTATATATTACTGTACTGTTGGAGCTAGAAACACAAGCATTATATATTACTGTACTGTTGGAGCTAGAAACACAAGCATTTAGTTAGATATTACTGTACTGTTGGAGCTAGAAACACAAGCATTATATATTACTGTACTGTTGGAGCTAGAAACACAAGCATTATATATTACTGTACTGTTGGAGCTAGAAACACAAGCATTATATATTACTGTACTGTTGGAGCTAGAAACACAAGCATTTAGTTATATTACTGTACTGTTGGAGCTAGAAACACAAGCATTATATATTACTGTACTGTTGGAGCTAGAAACACAAGCATTATATATTACTGTACTGTTGGAGCTAGAAACACAAGCATTATATATTACTGTACTGTTGGAGCTAGAAACACAAGCATTATATATTACTGTACTGTTGGAGCTAGAAACACAAGCATTTATATATTACTGTACTGTTGGAGCTAGAAACACAAGCATTATAGCTAGAAACACAAGCATATTACTGTACTGTTGGAGCTAGAAACACAAGCATTTATATATTACTGACTGTTGGAGCTAGAAACACAAGCATTATATTACTGTAGCTAGAAACACAAGCATATTACTGTACTGTTGGAGCTAGAAACACAAGCATTATATATTACTGACTGTTGGAGCTAGAAACACAAGCATTATATATTACTGTACTGTTGGAGCTAGAAACACAAGCATTATATATTACTGTACTGTTGGAGCTAGAAACACAAGCATTATATATTACTGACTGTTGGAGCTAGAAACACAAGCATTATATATTACTGTACTGTTGGAGCTAGAAACACAAGCATTATATATTACTGACTGTTGGAGCTAGAAACACAAGCATTATATATTACTGACTGTTGGAGCTAGAAACACAAGCATTATATATTACTGTACTGTTGGAGCTAGAAACACAAGCATTATATATTACTGTTGGAGCTAGAAACACAAGCATTATATATTACTGTACTGTTGGAGCTAGAAACACAAGCATTATATATTACTGTACTGTTGAGCTAGAAACACAAGCATTTATATATTACTGACTGTTGGAGTTAGAAACACAAGCATTTAGTTATATATTACTGACTGTTGGAGCTAGAAACACAAGCATTATATATTACTGTACTGTTGGAGCTAGAAACACAAGCATTATATATTACTGACTGTTGGAGCTAGAAACACAAGCATTTAGTTAGATATTACTGTACTGTTGGAGCTAGAAACACAAGCATTATATATTACTGTACTGTTGGAGCTAGAAACACAAGCATTATATATTACTGACTGTTGGAGCTAGAAACACAAGCATTATATATTACTGACTGTTGGAGCTAGAAACACAAGCATTATATATTACTGTACTGTTGGAGCTAGAAACACAAGCATTATATATTACTGTTGGAGCTAGAAACACAAGCATTATATATTACTGTACTGTTGGAGCTAGAAACACAAGCATTATATATTACTGACTGTTGGAGCTAGAAACACAAGCATTATATATTACTGTACTGTTGGAGCTAGAAACACAAGCATTATATATTACTGTACTGTTGGAGCTAGAAACACAAGCATTATATATTACTGTACTGTTGGAGCTAGAAACACAAGCATTATATATTACTGACTGTTGGAGCTAGAAACACAAGCATTATATATTACTGACTGTTGGAGCTAGAAACACAAGCATTATATATTACTGTACTGTTGGAGCTAGAAACACAAGCATTATATATTACTGACTGTTGGAGCTAGAAACACAAGCATTATATATTACTGTACTGTTGGAGCTAGAAACACAAGCATTATATATTACTGACTGTTGGAGCTAGAAACACAAGCATTATATATTACTGTACTGTTGGAGCTAGAAACACAAGCATTATATATTACTGACTGTTGGAGCTAGAAACACAAGCATTATATATTACTGACTGTTGGAGCTAGAAACACAAGCATTATATATTACTGTACTGTTGGAGCTAGAAACACAAGCATTATATATTACTGTACTGTTGGAGCTAGAAACACAAGCATTATATATTACTGTACTGTTGGAGCTAGAAACACAAGCATTATATATTACTGTACTGTTGGAGCTAGAAACACAAGCATTATATATTACTGACTGTTGGAGTTAGAAACACAAGCATTATATATTACTGTACTGTTGGAGCTAGAAACACAAGCATTATATATTACTGTACTGTTGGAGCTAGAAACACAAGCATTATATATTACTGTACTGTTGGAGCTAGAAACACAAGCATTATATATTACTGTACTGTTGGAGCTAGAAACACAAGCATTATATATTACTGTACTATTGGAGCTAGAAACACAAGCATTATATATTACTGTACTATTGGAGCTAGAAACACAAGTATTATATATTACTGTACTATTGGAGCTAGAAACACAAGTATTTAGTTAGATATTACTGTACTGTTGGAGCTAGAAACACAAGCATTTAGTTAGATATTACTGTACTGTTGGAGCTAGAAACACAAGCATTATATATTACTGTACTATTGGAGCTAGAAACACAAGTATTATATATTACTGTACTATTGGAGCTAGAAACACAAGCATTTAGTTATATATTACTGTACTGTTGGAGCTAGAAACACAAGCATTATATATTACTGTACTGTTGGAGCTAGAAACATTATATATTACTGTACTGTTGGAGCTAGAAACACAAGCATTATATATTACTGTACTGTTGGAGCTAGAAACAGAAGTATTTAGTTAGATATTACTGTACTGTTGGAGCTAGAAACACAAGCATTTAGTTAGATATTACTGCACTGTTGGAGCTAGAAACACAAGCATTTAGTTAGATATTACTGTACTGTTGGAGCTAGAAACACAAGTATTTAGTTAGATATTACTGCACTGTTGGAGCTAGAAACACAAGCATTTAGTTAGATATTACTGTACTGTTGGAGCTAGAAACACAAGCATTATATATTACTGTACTGTTGGAGCTAGAAACATTATATATTACTGTACTGTTGGAGCTAGAAACACAAGCATTATATATTACTGTACTGTTGGAGCTAGAAACACAAGCATTATATATTACTGTACTGTTGGAGCTAGAAACACAAGCATTATATATTACTGTACTGTTGGAGCTAGAAACACAAGCATTATATATTACTGTGTTGGAGCTAGAAACACAAGCATTATATTACTGTACTGTTGGAGCTAGAAACACAAGCATTATATATTACTGTACTGTTGGAGCTAGAAACACAAGCATTATATATTACTGTTGGAGCTAGAAACACAAGCATTATATATTACTGACTGTTGGAGCTAGAAACACAAGCATTATATATTACTGTACTGTTGGAGCTAGAAACACAAGCATTATATATTACTGTACTGTTGGAGCTAGAAACACAAGCATTATATATTACTGTACTGTTGGAGTTAGAAACACCCTCAATAACATTGCTAAAAACGTGTATGTGACCAATAACACGTGATCATGTCTCTCTCGGTCTCTACCTCCAGGTTTGTGCGTCAGTATCCGTTTGCCCTGCATGCCCTGTGGTCCCTCCTGAGTGGTCGAACCCTGGTGGTCCTGGGATCTGAGGAGGGGAGGGTCAGGAGGCTGGTGTCCGCTCTGGCCCTCTACGTGCCTGGACCCGGGCGCTGTGGGGAGAGGGTCCAGCCCTGGCTCTCCTGCCCCTTCAGCCTCACTGACCTACAGAGATGGAAACTCATAGGACTGCAGAGGTGAGGAGGAGGAAGGGGCGGGGCTCTACAGCAGCAGGCTGTCACATGACATGATGCTGTCATCAGTCCTGGGGTCAGTCAGTGCATCTTTTGACCGAAACACTTCCTGTTATAACTAGCCCATATACGGTCAACGTCCTGTTATAACTAGCCTATATACGGTCTACTTCCTGTTATAACTAGCCCATATACAGTCAACTTCCTGTTATAACTAGCCCATATACGGTCAACTTCCTGTTATAACTAGCCCATATACGGTCAACTTCCTGTTATAACTAGCCTATATACGGTCAACTGCCCTATATACAGTAGACATTTTCCTACCCTATATACAGTAGACATGCCTCCTCCTACCCTATATACAGTAGACATGCCTCCTCCTACCCTATATACAGTAGACATGCCTCCTCCTACCCTATATACAGTAGACATGCCTCCTCCTACCCTATATACAGTAGACATGCCTCCTCCTACCCTATATACAGTAGACATGCCTCCTAGCTCCTACCCTATATACAGTAGACATGCCTCCTACCCTATATACAGTAGACATGCCTCCTCCTACCCTATATACAGTAGACATGCCTCCTCCTCCTACCCTATATACAGTAGACATGCCTCCTCCTACCCTATATACAGTAGACATGCCTCCTAGCTCCTACCCTATATACAGTAGACATGCCTCCTACCCTATATACAGTAGACATGCCTCCTCCTCCTACCCTATATACAGTAGACATGCCTCCTCCTACCCTATATACAGTAGACATGTCTCCTCCTACCCTATATACAGTAGACATGCCTCCTCCTACCCTATATACAGTAGACATGCCTCCTACCCTATATACAGTAGACATGCCTGCTCCTACCCTATATACAGTAGACATGCCTCCTCCTACCCTATATACAGTAGACATGCCTCCTCCTCCTACCCTATATACAGTAGACATGCCTCCTCCTACCCTATATACAGTAGACATGCCTCCTCCTACCCTATATACAGTAGACATGCCTCCTACCCTATATACAGTAGACATGCCTCCTCCCCTATATACAGTAGACATGCCTCCTCCTACCCTATATACAGTAGACATGCCTCCTCCTACCCTATATACAGTAGACATGCCTCCTCCTACCCTATATACAGTAGACATGCCTCTTCCTACCCTATATACAGTAGACATGCCTCTTCCTACCCTATATACAGTAGACATGCCTCTCCTCCTACCCTATATACAGTAGACATGCCTCCTACCCTATATACAGTAGACATGCCTCCTCCTACCCTATATACAGTAGACATGCCTCCTCCTACCCTATATACAGTAGACATGCCTCCTCCTACCCTATATACAGTAGACATGCCTCCTACCCTATATACAGTAGACATGCCTCCTCCTACCCTATATACAGTAGACATGCCTCCTCCTACCCTATATACAGTAGACATGCCTCCTCCTCCTACCCTATATACAGTAGACATGCCTCCTCCTACCCTATATACAGTAGACATGCCTCCTACCCTATATACAGTAGACATGCCTCCTCCTACCCTATATACAGTAGACATGCCTCCCCTATCCCTACCCTATACAGTAGACATGCCTCCTCCTACCCTATATACAGTAGACATGCCTCCTCCTACCCTATCTCCTACCCTATATACAGTAGACATGCCTCCTCCTACCCTATATACAGTAGACATGCCTCCTCCTACCCTATATACAGTAGACATGCCTCCTCCTACCCTATATACAGTAGACATGCCTCCTCCTACCCTATATACAGTAGACATGCCTCCTACCCTATATACAGTAGACATGCCTCCTCCTACCCTATATACAGTAGACATGCCTCCTCCTACCCTATATACAGTAGACATGCCTCCTCCTACCCTATATACAGTAGACATGCCTCCTACCCTATATACAGTAGACATGCCTCCTACCCTATATACAGTAGACATGCCTCCTCCTACCCTATATACAGTAGACATGCCTCCTAGCCCTACCCTATATACAGTAGACATGCCTCCTACCCTATATACAGTAGACATGCCTCCTCCTACCCTATATACAGTAGACATGCCCTCCTACCCTATATACAGTAGACATGCCTCTCCTACCCTATATACAGTAGACATGCCTCCTCCTACCCTATATACAGTAGACATGCCTCCTCCTACCCTATATACAGTAGACATGCCTCCTCCTACCCTATATACAGTAGACATGCCTCCTCCTACCCTATATACAGTAGACATGACTCCTCCCTACCCTATATACAGTAGACATGCCTCCTACCCCTATATACAGTAGACATGCCTCCTCCTACCCTATATACAGTAGACATGCCTCCTCCTACCCTATATACAGTAGACATGCCTCCTCCTACCCTATATACAGTAGACATGCCTCCTCCCCTATATACAGTAGACATGCCTCCTCCTACCCCTATATACAGTAGACATGCCTCCTAGCTCCTACCCTATATACAGTAGACATGCCTCCTACCCTATATACAGTAGACATGCCTCCTCCTACCCTATATACAGTAGACATGCCTCCTACCCTATATACAGTAGACATGCCTCCTACCCTATATACAGTAGACATGCCTCCTCCTACCCTATATACAGTAGACATGCCTCCTCCTACCCTATATACAGTAGACATGCCTCCTCCTACCCTATATACAGTAGACATGCCTCCTCCTACCCTATATACAGTAGACATGCCTCCTCCTACCCTATATACAGTAGACATGCCTCCTCCTACCTATATACAGTAGACATGCCTCCTCCTACCCTATATACAGTAGACATGCCTCCTACCCTATATACAGTAGACATGCCTCCTACCCTATATACAGTAGACATGCCTCCTACCCTATATACAGTAGACATGCCTCCTCCTACCCTATATACAGTAGACATGCCTCCTCCTACCCTATATACAGTAGACATGGCTCCTCCTCCTACCCTATATACAGTAGACATGCCTCCTCCTACCCTATATACAGTAGACATGCCTCCTCCTACCCTATATACAGTAGACATGCCTCCTACCCTATATACAGTAGACATGCCTCCTCCTACCCTATATACAGTAGACATGCCTCCTACCCTATATACAGTAGACATGCCTCCTCCTACCCTATATACAGTAGACATGCCTCCTCCTACCCTATATACAGTAGACATGCCTCCTCCTACCCTATATACAGTAGACATGCCTCCTACCTATATACAGTAGACATGCCTCCTCCTACCCTATATACAGTAGACATGCCTCCTACCCTATATACAGTAGACATGCCTCCTCCTCCCCCCTATATACAGTAGACATGCCTCCTCCTACCCTATATACAGTAGACATGCCTCCTCCTACCCTATATACAGTAGACATGCCTCCTCCTACCCTATATACAGTAGACATGCCTCCTCCTACCCTATATACAGTAGACATGCCTCCTTCTCCTACCCTATATACAGTAGACATGCCTCCTCCTACCCTATATACAGTAGACATGCCTCCTCCTACCCTATATACAGTAGACATGCCTCCTCCTACCCTATATACAGTAGACATGCCTCCTACTGCCTATATACAGTAGACATGCCTCCTCCTACCCTATATACAGTAGACATGCCTCCTACCCTATATACAGTAGACATGCCTCCTCCTACCCTATATACAGTAGACATGCCTCCTCCTACCCTATATACAGTAGACATGCCTCCTCCTACCCTATATACAGTAGACATGCCTCCTACCCTATATACAGTAGACATGCCTCCTCCTACCCTATATACAGTAGACATGCCTCCTACCCTATATACAGTAGACATGCCTCCTCCTCCTACCCTATATACAGTAGACATGCCTCCTCCTACCCTATATACAGTAGACATGCCTCCTCCTACCCTATATACAGTAGACATGCCTCCTCCTACCCTATATACAGTAGACATGCCTCCTCCTACCCTATATACAGTAGACATGCCTCCTCCTACCCTATATACAGTAGACATGCCTTCTACCCTATATACAGTAGACATGACTCCTCCTACCCTATATACAGTAGACATGCCTCCTCCTACCCTATATACAGTAGACATGCCTCCTCCTACCCTATATACAGTAGACATGCCTCCTCCTACCCTATATACAGTAGACATGCCTCCTCCTACCCTATATACAGTAGACATGCCTCCTCCTACCCTATATACAGTAGACATGGCTCCTCCTACCCTATATACAGTAGACATGTCTCCTACCCTATATACAGTAGACATGCCTCCTCCTACCCTATATACAGTAGACATGCCTCCTCCTACCCTATATACAGTAGACATGACTCCTCCTACCCTATATACAGTAGACATGCCTCCTACCCTATATACAGTAGACATGCCTCCTCCTACCCTATATACAGTAGACATGCCTCCTCCTACCCTATATACAGTAGACATGGCTCCTCCTACCCTATATACAGTAGACATGTCTCCTACCCTATATACAGTAGACATGCCTCCTCCTACCCTATATACAGTAGACATGCCTCCTCCTACCCTATATACAGTAGACATGCCTCCTCCTACCCTATATACAGTAGACATGCCTCCTCCTACCCTATATACAGTAGACATGCCTCCTAGCTCCTACCCTATATACAGTAGACATGCCTCCTCCTACCCTATATACAGTAGACATGCCTCCTACTACCCTATATACAATAGACATGGCTCCTCCTACCCTATATACAGTAGACATGTCTCCTACCCTATATACAGTAGACATGCCTCCTCCTACCCTATGTACAGTAGACATGCCTCCTCCTACCCTATATACAGTAGACATGCCTCTTCCTACCCTATATACAGTAGACATGCCTCTTCCTACCCTATATACAGTAGACATGCCTCCTCCTACCCTATATACAGTAGACATGCCTCCTACCCTATATACAGTAGACATGCCTCCTCCTACCCTATATACAGTAGACATGCCTCCTACCCTATATACAGTAGACATGCCTCCTACCCTATATACAGTAGACATGCCTCCTACCCTATATACAGTAGACATGCCTCCTCCTACCCTATATACAGTAGACATGCCTCCTCCTACCCTATATACAGTAGACATGCCTCTTCCTACCCTATATACAGTAGACATGCCTCCTCCTACCCTATATACAGTAGACATGCCTCCTCCTACCCTATATACAGTAGACATGCCTCCTACCCTATATACAGTAGACATGCCTCCTCCTACCCTATATACAGTAGACATGCCTCCTCCTACCCTATATACAGTAGACATGCCTCCTCCTACCCTATATACAGTAGACATGCCTCCTCCTACCCTATATACAGTAGACATGCCTCCTCCTACCCTATATACAGTAGACATGCCTCCTCCTACCCTATATACAGTAGACATGCCTCCTCCCCTATATACAGTAGACATGCCTCCTCCTACCCTATATACAGTAGACATGCCTCCTCCTACCCTATATACAGTAGACATGCCTCCTCCTACCCTATATACAGTAGACATGCCTCCTCCTACCCTATATACAGTAGACATGCCTCCTCCTACCCTATATACAGTAGACATGCCTCCTACCCTATATACAGTAGACATGCCTCCTACCCTATATACAGTAGACATGCCTCCTACCCTATATACAGTAGACATGCCTCCTAGCTCCTACCCTATATACAGTATACATGCCTCCTAGCTTCTACCCTATATACAGTAGACATGCCTCCTCCTACCCTATATACAGTAGACATGCCTCCTCCTACCCTATATACAGTAGACATGCCTCCTAGCTCCTACCCTATATACAGTATACATGCCTCCTAGCTTCTACCCTATATACAGTAGACATGCCTCCTCCTACCCTATATACAGTAGACATGCCTCCTCCTACCCTATATACAGTAGACATGCCTCCTAGCTCCTACCCTATATACAGTAGACATGCCTCCTAGCTCCTACCCTGTATACAGTAGACATGCCTCCTACCCTATATACAGTAGACATGTCTCCTCCTACCCTATATACAGTAGACATGCCTCCTACCCTATATACAGTAGACATGCCTCCTCCTACCCTATATACAGTAGACATGCCTCCTAGCTCCTACCCTATATACAGTAGACATGCCTCCTCCTACCCTATATACAGTAGACATGCCTCCTCCTACCCTATATACAGTAGACATGACTCCTAGCTCCTACCCTATATACAGTAGACATGCCTCCTAGCTCCTACCCTATATACAGTAGACATGCCTCCTCCTCCTACCCTATATACAGTAGACATGCCTCCTACCCTATATACAGTAGACATGCCTCCTCCTACCCTATATACAGTAGACATGCCTCCTCCTACCCTATATACAGTAGACATGCCTCCTAGCTCCTACCCTATATACAGTATACATGCCTCCTAGCTTCTACCCTATATACAGTAGACATGCCTCCTCCTACCCTATATACAGTAGACATGCCTCCTAGCTCCTACCCTATATACAGTAGACATGCCTCCTAGCTCCTACCCTATATACATTAGACATGCCTCCTCCTACCCTATATACAGTAGACATGCCTCCTCCTACCCTATATACAGTAGACATGCCTCCTAGCTCCTACCCTATATACAGTAGACATGCCTCCTCCTACCCTATATACAGTAGACATGCCTCCTCCTACCCTATATACAATAGACATGCCTCCTCCTACCCTATATACAGTAGACATGACTCCTATCTCCTACCCTATATACAGTAGACATGCCTCCTAGCTCCTACCCTATATACAGTAGACATGCCTCCTAGCTCCTACCCTATATACAGTAGACATGCCTCCTAGCTCCTACCCTATATACAGTAGACATGCCTCCTAGCTCCTACCCTATATACAGTAGACATGCCTCCTCCTACCCTATATACAGTAGACATGCCTCCTACCCTATATACAGTAGACATGCCTCCTAGCTCCTACCCTATATACAGTAGACATGCCTCCTCCTCCTACCCTATATACAGTAGACATGTCTCCTCCTACCCTATATACAGTAGACGTGCCTCCTCCTACCCTATATACAGTAGACGTGCCTCCTCCTACCCTATATACAGTAGACGTGCCTCCTCCTACCCTATATACAGTAGACGTGCCTCCTCCTCCTACCCTATATACAGTAGACGTGCCTCCTAGCTCCTACCCTATATACAGTAGACATGCCTCCTAGCCCCTACCCTATATACAGTAGACATGCCTCCTCCTACCCTATATACAGTAGACATGCCTTCTACCCTATAGACAGTAGACATGCCTCCTCCTACCCTATATACAGTAGACATGCCTCCTCCTACCCTATATACAGTAGACATGCCTCCTCCTACCCTATATACAGTAGACATGCCTCCTCCTAGATATGCCTATATACAGTAGACATGCCTCCTCCTACCCTATATACAGTAGACATGCCTCCTCCTACCCTATATACAGTAGACATGCCTCCTCCTACCCTATATACAGTAGACATGCCTCCTACCCTATATACAGTAGACATGCCTCCTACCCTATATACAGTAGACATGCCTCCTCCTACCTATATACAGTAGACATGCCTCCTCCTACCCTATACAGTAGACATGCCTCCTACCCTATATACAGTAGACATGCCTCCTCCTACCCTATATACAGTAGACATGCCTCCTACCTATATACAGTGGACATGCCTCCTCCTACCCTATATACAGTAGACATGCCTCCTCCTACCCTATATACAGTAGACATGCCTCCTCCTACCCTATATACAGTAGACATGCCTCCTCCTCCTACCCTATATACAGTAGACATGCCTCCTCCTCCTACCCTATATACAGTAGACATGCCTCCTCCTCCTACCCTATATACAGTAGACATGCCTCCTCCTACCCTATATACAGTAGACATGCCTCCTCCCCCTATATACAGTAGACATGCCTCCTCCCAACTTATGCAGTGGACATGCCTCCTCCTACCCTATATACAGTAGACATGCCTCCTCCTCCTACCCTATATACAGTAGACATGCCTCCTCCTCCTACCCTATATACAGTGACATGCCTCCTCCTACCCTATATACAGTAGACATGCCTCCTCCTACCCTATATACAGTAGACATGCCTCCTCCTCCTACAGTCCTACCCTATACAGTAGACATGCCTCCTCCTACCCTATACAGTAGACATGCCTCCTCCTACCCTATATACAGTAGACATGCCTCCTCCTACCCTATATACAGTAGACATGCCTCCTCCTACCTATATACAGTAGACATGCCTCCTCCTACCCTATATACAGTAGACATGCCCTCCTCCTACCCTATATACAGTAGACATGCCTCCTCCTACCCTATATACAGTGGACATGGCTCCTCCTACCCTATATACAGTAGACATGGCTCCTCCTCCTATCCCTATATACAGTAGACATGGCTCCTCCTCCTACCCTATATACAGTAGACATGGCTCCTCCTCCTACCCTATATACAGTAGACATGGCTCCTCCTCCTACCCTATATATACAGTAGACATGGCTCCTCCTCCTACCCTATATACAGTAGACATGCCTCCTCCTGCCCTATACAGTAGACATGGCTCCTCCTCCTACCTATATACAGTAGACATGGCTCCTCCTCCTACCCTATATACAGTAGACATGGCTCCTCATCCTACCCTATATATACAGTAGACATGGCTCCTCCTCCTACCCTATATACAGTAGACATGCCTCCTCCTACCCTATATACAGTAGACATGCCTCCTCCTACCCTATATACAGTAGACATGCCTCCTCCTCCTACCCTATATACAGTAGACATGCCTCCTCCTACCCTATACAGTGGAGACATGCCTCCTCCTACCCTATATACAGTAGACATGCCTCCTCCTACCCTATATACAGCAGACATGGCTCCTCCTCTACCCTATGTACAGTAGACATGCCTCCTCCTACCCTATATACAGAGACATGCCTCCTCCTACCCTATATACAGTAGACATGCCTCCTCCTACCCTATATACAGTAGACATGCCTCCTCCTACCCTATACAGTAGACATGCCTCCTCCTACCCTATATACAGTAGACATGTGCCTCCTAGCTCCTACCCTATATACAGTAGACATGCCTCCTAGCTCCTACCCTATATACAGTAGACATGCCTCCTAGCTCCTACCCTATATACAGTAGACATGCCTCCTCCTACCCCTATACAGTGGACATGCCTCCTGGCTCCTACTCCTATATACAGTGAGACTATGCCTCCTCCTACCCTATACATACAGTAGACATGCCTCCTCCTACCCTATACAGTAGACATGCCTCCTCCTACCTATATACAGTGACATGCCCCTCCTACCCTATATACAGTAGACATGCCTCCTCCTACCCTATATACAGTAGACATGCCTCCTCCTACCCTATATACAGTAGACATGCCTCCTCCTCCTACCCTATATACAGTAGACATGCCTCCTACCTATATACAGTAGATGTGCCTCCTCCTACCCTATATACAGTAGACATGCCTCCTCCTACCCTATATACAGTAGACATGCCTCCTACCCTATATACAGTAGACATGCCTCCTCCTACCCTATATACAGTAGACATGCCTCCTCCTACCCTATATACAGTAGACATGCCTCCTACCCTATATACAGTAGACATGCCTCCTCCTACCCTATATACAGTAGACATGCCTCCTCCTCCTACCCTATATACAGTAGACATGCCTCCTCCTCCTACCCTATATACAGTAGACATGCCTCCTAGCTCCTACTCATACAGTAGACATGCCTCCTCCTACCCTATATACAGTAGACATGCCTCCTCCTACCCTATATACAGTAGACATGCCTCCTCCTCCTACCCTATATACAGTAGACATGCCTCCTAGCTCCTACTCATACAGTAGACATGCCTCCTCCTACCCTATATACAGTAGACATGCCTCCTCCTACCCTATATACAGTAGACATGCCTCCTAGCTCCTACCCTATATACAGTAGACATGCCTCCTACCCTATATACAGTAGACATGCCTCCTAGCTCCTACTCATACAGTAGACATGCCTCCTCCCACTATATACAGTAGACATGCCTCCTCCTACCCTATATACAGTGACATGCCTCCTCCTCCTACCCTATATACAGTAGACATGCCTCCTAGCTCCTACTCATAGGCAGCAGACATGCCTCCTCCTACCTATATACAGTAGACATGCCCCTCCTACCCTATATACAGAGACATGCCTCCTCCTACCCTATATACAGTAGACATGCCTCCTCCTACCCTATATACAGTAGACATGCCTCCTCCTACCCTATATACAGTAGACATGCCTCCTCCTACCCTATATACAGTAGACATGCCTCCTCCTACCCTATATACAGTAGACATGCCTCCTCCTACCCTATATACAGTAGACATGCCTCCTCCTACCCTATATACAGTAGACATGCCTCCTCCTACCCTATATACAGTAGACATGCCTCCTCCTCCTACTCATACAGACAGCCTAATTGCATAGTTCTCATTTTGCGGCCTTAAATTAAAGTATAAAAAGTGCATTTATTTGGGATCGTTTTCCACCATTGATCAATATAAAAACTGTCACGAGGCGCTTTGCATCTCCTCAG